>NW_006239135.1:1036539-1037582 GCF_000226075.1 Solanum tuberosum | reverse complement strand
TGTTTAATTTATTTTTTAATAATAAATCTTCCTCAGTAACAATGATATTTCTTTCATAATGAACTTCTTTAGCTTCTCTTGCTATTGATGAAGGTTTGATATATTCTGAAATTAGTTCAAATTCATTAATGTCACGACCCATTGAATGAAGAACATCATTAATGCAATTTAATACTTTATAACGTATTTCTCTTACATTTATGTTTGAACTTTTTTTTAAATCTTCTGACATTGGGCTTTCAAATCTTTCCCATAATTCTCTAGGATTTGTTGGATTACAATAAATCAATAACATAGCAAATAATTGTCTTAAACTGGATGGCATTTGATAACTTGCAGCTTCAGACATGCATTCTACCAAATTATTATCACAAAGTAATAGTTCTCATTTTTCTGCAGCTTCTCTAAATGAATTATATTGTATTCCATTTACAGTTCGCAGATCTTCATATGATTTTGGCCCTCTTACGTTCATAAAAGAAGTCTAAGATAGTATCTTTCTCCTTCGGTTGGATAACATGTCACTACACGTCCAATAACATGACCTCGTTTACGACGTGTCCACATTTTATGTGTTGTTGACCATACAAAATGTTCTGGAAATTCATGATGTGATGTCTTGCAATTTGAAATAACTATGAAGAAGTTTATAATTGGAATTAGTCTTTTTTTTTAAGAAGTCAGAATCTGGAAATTTAGTTAAGTATGGGAAAAAAATGAGTTTTTTTGTCAACTTAAAACAGTCATAACTCATAGCTCAGGATGAGTTTAGAAAATTTCTAGTTATGTCTGGAAATATTTTGGAATGATCTTTCCAACGCCGCCAAGTTTACTCGATTCCGAGTTCGTATGAGTGAGTTATGCCCTTTGGAAGTTGGGCTGTTGGCACAGCCGCACAGGGCAGTTTAGTCCGAATTTTAAGGGCATTTTGGTCTTTTCCCTAATCAATTCTTTTGGTTATATTAAAGTGTTGGACTGATTTTTAGAACAGTTTGTCCCATTTTAAAAGAGTGAGAGTGAGGGTTTTGAGTGAAGAAGAGAAG
>NW_006239135.1:1018489-1036387 GCF_000226075.1 Solanum tuberosum | reverse complement strand
AATCTATTGTATGTTGAGGGGTTTTATGATTCTAAGTGTTTGGGGCTGGAACCTTTGAAGTTAAGGGGTTTAGAGTTGGAAAAACAAGGGGAAAAAGTCAGATTTTTGGGGGGAAAGGGCTGGGGTGTCGCGCCAGCCAGCGCACCCCAAAAAGGGACGCTGAACTTTCCCCTTGGGGCGGCGCGCCTGGCAGAACGCCCAGCAGGCCCTTCTGAAGTTTGAGGGCTGGCGCCCCGCGCCTCTCATAGCGCCAAGGACGCCAATCCTTCCCTTTCATTCCCCACTTTTTCATACAAGTTCCTTGGTAATGTACCTATGTTTTATAGTTGTTTCCAATACTCTAAGGTACATCTAAACATCCCGAACTCATCCATAAACATGAGATCATTACCCTTGAATTCATAATCCAATTCGAGGAAAGTTAGGATCAAAGTCAAGTGAAGTTAAGAGTCAAGTTTAGAAGTTAAGAAGCAAGTCAAAGCAAGTCTTTAAAGTTATTCAAGAGTCTTTGTTAAACGTTTTAACTTTGTTTAAGGCTCAAGTTTCAATTTAAGTAAAGAGTATATAGTTTCAAGTTAAGTAAAGAGTATAGAGTTTCAAGTTAAGTCAAGAGTATAGAGTCAAGTTCATTTCTCAAAAGTTATTAGGGAACTAAGTATTCCCAAACAAGTTTATGCATGTTTTCACAATTGAGCAAAGAAAAGGGAACATTGATTCCAAAAGAGCCTTTGGGCTAAGCTTTGAGTAATTATCTCAAACCAAAGAAAGAAGTTTGTTTTTAAAACATATGAGCCAAAGTATATTTTTGGGAGTAGTATTGAGCACCGAATTGGGGACACGAGTTCATATTAACTCAACTCTCCATAAGAACCATGTAGCCGAACATGGGAGTTAACGGGTCATACTTTTTTAGATGATCACGTAAGTTAAGCTAGTGGATCCACTAAGTAAAGTATATCACGGCAAGGTATAGGATGGCCCTTGGGCAACGTGAGGTAAAACGTTGTATCATCACTAGGGCTCATAGTGGTGGTTGTCGGTTAAAGAACCTCCCACAAAACTTATATTACTTTTATATAAGTAAAGTTGAGTTTGTTATTGTTTTATCCTTAACGAACTAAGTTGTTTACAATGTTTTACAAACTTTATGTATTGTATGTGTCTTATTGCTTTATATTGAGTTCAGTATTCATGAGTCTATCCTTAACGAACTAAGTTGTTTACAATGTTTTACAAACTTTATGTATTGTATGTGTCTTATTGCTTTATATTGAGTTCAGTATTCATGAGTCGAACAGAGCCAATGTAAGTGTTCTCTTGTACTCCTTTCAAGCTTAAGTTGTTGTTTAGCATTCCAACTCGCATACTCGTACATTCAATGTACTGATGCCAGTTGGCCTGCATCGTCTTATGATACAGATGCAGGTACCCAGGGTCAGCATCCAGCACGCCGTTGATCCAGCTGAGCACTCCAGAGTCAGTGGTGAGCCTCTTTGCATTCCGGAGGACTCGTTTATTTTGTTTTCTTATGTTTTGCTTTATTAGGATGTTGCGGGGTCTGTCCCAACATCCATCTCAGTGTTATAGAGGCTTCATAGACAGTCAGTCAGTCAGTTAGTATTGAGTCTATCATCTATGTATATATATAATATTCCAATTTGAGACTCGAGTTGCCTTTTTGGCCAAATTTTATCAATTGGGTTGTTTTTTGACCTTTCATTGCATGGAGTTATTCTGTTGAGTTAAGTTTCCGCTGAGTTAAGAAAGCCAGGCCAAGGGTTCGCTTGGGGGCCAGCAATGGTCTTCGAGTGCCAGCCACGTCCAGGGTGTAGGCTCGGGGCGTGACATACGATATAATAAATTTAGGTCCATAGCTTCTTTGTTTGTTTTATTCATTAAAAAAAATTCAGTTAACATTGTTTTTCTTATAATGTGATTACTTGCAATTTTACTAATGTTATCGGTACTTTTGAAGGAAATAAGTTGTTGTCCATCAAGATGTAGTTGTAGATGATATACACTTGGACTCATTTCGCTAATAGGAAAAGCGAATATTCTCCATGCAGCTTCAGGTGCTGATACCCACCTAGCAGATTGATATTCTTTTATTTCATCTATCTTTACGTTTACATCATTAGTCTGTATATGAAATGCTATTTTATCATGTCCTTTGCAAATGTATTTATAAATGTACTTAACTAACTTTTATATCTGAACAAATCTCTACATTTATATGACAATTGAATTTACAAAGTAAATAGGGATTGTAAGGAACAACCATATTTGTGTTGTTCTTGTTCGCAATATATTTGTGTTGATGTTATTGAAGAACACTTAATTTTCTTAATACCACAGTGCCATCCACCTTGACCATATGGAAATAGCAATGAATATTGCAATGGATCATAACAACCGTAATAATAATTTACCAATTGACTTTTATCACTTTTTGTATATATTCGAATATGTGGTGTAGGAATAGAATTAGTAATATCTTGTTCTACCCATATTCCTGCAACTTCTGTTACTATTGGTAAGTTATATATACGTTGATCTAAGCCAGAATCACACTTAAGTGCAATATAAAAATCAGATAGTTGTGGAACATCAACTAAAGATTTTAAAAAATAGAGTATGGATTAATTTTTAATATATCCATCAGAGTTCTCACAACATACTCATTTAATTTATTTGAATATGCCATTCGATTTCTTAATTCATTTTCACTATCAAAGAAATGTAACTGAAGATTTTTTCCTTTTTTATCGGTAGGAATCAAGTCATTGATGAAATGATACATCTGACCTTGAACCCGAAAAGTATAAATACCATTATTTCTTTTGCTAATTCTTTGTCATAAGTTACTCCAAGAGATGTGAAATCAAATATATTATTGTACGTTCTAATGTATGTTCTAAAATGTTTTGATAGCACTGTATTTTCTAGATAAAGGTTCTTTAATTCTATTGGAATCTCATGTGAAGTTAATTGAACAAAATCATTGCTACAACAAAATGCAGGCGGTTCATATTCAAATTTAATGGCTTTACAAAATTGACAATTTGATACTTCTTTTAATTTGATATAATTAATTTCTGATGGCTCTGATAGGAGCAACATTGGTTCTCTCATAATAAGATTAGAACTTTGTGCAACAGAAACAATGGTGGAATTAGAAGATGATGCATTAGGCAAATCATTATTCATTGAACTTTCAGATAAGTTATGTTTTCTCATTTCAGCTCTCTTTGCTCGACGACGTGCTAGAAGAATCTCTTTTTCCTCAGGTGGCATCAATCTGTATAATTCCCGTCTCCTAGCATTTCTATTCGCATTTGATTTTTGAGAAGCATGCACATTTTTATGGTTTCTATTAGAAACAATTGTGGAATTAGAAGATGATGCAGTAGTCAAATCATTATTCATTGAACTTTCAGATAAGTTATGTTTTCTCATTTCAACTCTCTTTGCTCACGTGCTAGAAGAATTTCTTTTTCCTCAAGTTGCATCAATCTGTATAATTCGGGTCTCCTAGCATTTCTATTTGCATTTGATTTTTGAAAAGCATGCACATTTTTATGGTTTCTATTACTTGACATCTTTGGGATCAAAATAATTTTACACAAAATAACTATCCGATAAATAATAGTAATAATTTTAAATAAGGGATTGGTTGAGTAATACTTACCACATACTGAGAGAAAAGTGAAAACAGTGGCGAACAAATACCTCAACGAAGTGAAAAAATTCTGTAAAATTAACAGTTCAAACCATATATTAAATCTAATATAATAGACATATCTAACAGAGGAAAAAGTAGAAAATGCTAAAAATAAGAGGTTAATTTAAAAAGTATTGCAGAAGAGAATATGGAATGAAAATAGTAACAAAGAATATATAGTTTTTTTCCATTTAACAGTTCATCCCAAAGTAAATGAAAATCAACTTCATCAGATGGTGCAAACGGACGGAAAGAGTAAGATGACAAATGAAAAACTCGAGAATGCTTAGAACCCAAATACGGTTACTATATGGCAAGATTTGGTTTCAACATAGTATGATCCCTTTACTAATTAATTAATAATTAGAGAAGTATGAATCTAAGCCTCCCAGCTCTTGAAGAGCAAAAAGTACATGTACAACTTCTTGATAAACATTGATATTTTAGTGTCTAATAAACATTTGATTTGACCATATAGAAAAAGCTTAACGATAAAAGCACCATAAGACACAAATTTCTGGAGAAAAAGACAGAAAACACATAATAAAGAAGAGGTCTAAAAGCTTTATTTCTATTCTAATAAATGTAGCAAGAGTGAGAAAAGGTCAAACAATTGTAACTACCAACAGAAAAATAGACCGTATCGGTCAGCACTTCGATGTTGTTCAATAAGCAAAAAAATACACATGTACAGGCAAAGTGACTAAGTATAATGCATGGACACCTTAACAAATAGTGCTCCACCAGCCATCCAATACAAACACTACCAATTAATTAAGCATACAAATAATCTAAGTGTAAGAGAAAAAATATCAATGATGAAACACTTGCACTTTGGGGATATTCACGTTATATTCCTATTTACTCAAAGCTTAAGAATTACTATTAGTATATTGGTAAGCAAATAGGATTTATTGGAACTCACATTTGTTTTCTTGGAAATTTAATTTCTACTATAACTTAAAGCCATATTTTTTACTATATCATTTTATGTCGGTTGTTAGGTATTCTTCTTTGGCAAGAATATTTCACAACAAAGCGACTGCCTTTGCTGTGATGCTTTAGCTATATGAGTGTCTCAATACTAATGATGAAGACTCTGTTATACCATTAAACAAGAGCACAAGAGAACATATAAATTTCAATTATCCATAATCTAAGAGAGAGATAATTTTAAGAAAATAGAAGATAGAAGAAAACACACAGTTCTGATTTTTTTTATCAATTCATATTTTTGGAACGACCTAGGGTTATAATAACCAATTAAGAAAGTGAACAGAAGCCATCTTTGAATATTTGAAAAGGATTGATTAAGACCAAGAAAAAAGAAAACGACCTAGGGTTGTAATATCCAATTAAGAAAGTGAACAGAAGCCATCTTTGAATTTCTATATTTGAAAAGGACTGATTAAGAGCAACAAAAAAGAGTCACTCAAAATTGAAAATTGAAAAAGTTAACCAAAGAGATTTAAGCAAAAATGTGAATAAAACATACCTGGAAATACTCAACGTCTCAACCCTTTAGTCTTGAAAATCTAAGAAAACTGATGCAAATGAGATATTTATTTATTTTCAGTGGAAGAGTGGAGAAAGATGTAGATACTTCTAGAGTATAAAAAAAATAGAGGCCTTGGTTTGAACATGACTGCACGGATATCAACAAATTTTAGTATAATAGTTATAATTTGCCCTTGTATATTTGATTTAATATCCCTTTTTCCATTGGTCGTTGGTCGTCTTCACATTTCTATAAAATAGAAAAATATATAATAGTGTGGTGAAATTCCTTTTTTACTTTTTCCTATTGTGAAAAGTCACGCACACCCGTTCCTTTCTCCTCTCTTTCCTACACGCGCTCCAAAAGTTACCCAACGCGCCCCTTCAAATATTTTGTTAATTATGTTAGTTTAGTCCATAGATCATATTTTTGAGTCAATTAATTTATAACTAAGATAATTATTTTATTTAGTCAATTTAAGAAGTTTGTTATTATAATTAAGATAATCAACATCAGTTCATCTTATTTAAATTCCAACCAAATTTACTAAAGCTACGTTCTTAATTACAATTGGTCATAATTGAAATTTCATATGGTCATGTCATAATTTGAAATCTAACCCCTTTTATTACAATTCTTGTTAATTTAAGGGAAAATTACGCGGTTAAGCGAATTTATACTATTTAATTAGTCATTGTAGCTATAGTTTGCTATAATTACCACTTGCAACTAACATTAACTATTAATTATGTGGGCTGACTTCGTGTTAGTATAATTCGCCACATTTGTATAATCCGCAAGTAACAGTTCTTCGTTTGATTTTTATTTGTATAAGATGGTTTGTACTTGCATATGACGATGATTTCGTTTGGTTTTTCAGTTTTATCACCATATACATTCAAAAACACGTGAATTATACAACCGAGATGCGAATTATACAAATTATTGCCCTCTCTGGCTCGCCTCTCTCCTCCCTCTCCCAATCTCGCTCTCCAAATATACAAATACATACATATACCAGTTACATATATACAATTATCAAACCGATATACATATACAATTCACCTCTCTCCCACTTTTTGCCCTCTCTCGCTCGCCTCTCTCCTCCATCTCCCAATCTCGCTCGCCACTCTCCTCCCTATAACATGTAGTTACGAATCGGAATTAGCAAACTCTAGTTATATAGCATAATTAAACTATTTTTGAGTGGATATATACGAAAGTTCCACTTAATTTGTTTAAGTAACCCCCTTAAACACAATTTCATCCCAACTTCAAACCAATATTAACCCAATTATAACAGCCCACAACAACAACAATCAGCAGCATCGACCCAAGCCCACCAATATTCCAAAACGCTGTCAACAATTCCAACAAAACATCCACCAGCCATACACAGCAAAACAAACCCAGCAATCGATACATACAAGTACAACGTTCACTAACAATTAATTGGATCGAAAATAGAAAAACACTGTTTATTTATTAAATTACAGAAAATAAAAGGTATAGAGTAGTTAGATGGATCAATATCCCCATAGTTCGGAATAGATAAGCCATGTTATCACGATAACGAGGCCGACAATTGTAAGTAAGCTACAAAATATAGATAGGATAATCGTAATTTTGTGACCAAGATCAAGAGAACTCCAGCTTCGACGACTATCATAAATCACCTTCTCCTTTGGGTTGTTGTCTTCATCGTTAACAATATTATTATGAGGTTTTGGAGGAGCAGCTTCTGATGGTGGTGACGAGAGTAATTGTTTTCTAGAGACGGTGGTGGAAGGAAAACATACTAGTATCATTATTACAACTACTTTAACAAGACATGAGGGAAATTTTGCCATGTTTTTTTGTTTAATTTGCCAAGCTAATTAATATTTCAATGAAACAATTCACTATTTCACATGTATATTATAGCTAGAGGCTTTACGTTTTATCTTTGGATTAGGATTTCGTTTCCTTTTTGGATTATTATTATTATCATTCCTATTCCCTAACGACTATGGAACATTTTTTTATGGAATTTCTTTTACATTTTATAGTAACTTTTTATGTTTTACACGTTTTCTTAAACCAAAAACATATATATGGAAATTTTTATATTTTTGCACGTTTAATATAACCAGAAAACAGATATGGAAATTTTATTTTTATCAAAAAAAAAGAAAAAAAAGGAAAGAATTATCCCTCGCTAATTGAATTAAGATGTTAGATTTTTACACGATGCATATAGAAACTTTGGATATGGAAACTTTTTTTTGAATGTTGAGCAAGTAGAAACTTTCGATATGGAAAGTTTGTATCAATATTTTACATCTAATTATAATGTTTATTTAAATACAAGAATTAACAAATAGATACAAAACGAATTTTATACAATTAATTTATACTTATTATGTACTTGATGATGGTTTAGAAAGTTGTTGAACTGCTACGGTATATAATTAAAGAAAGTTGTTAAACTGCTATGGTATATAATTAAACTGAATGTATTATTTCGAAACAACCATTAGAAGGAATGATGTTTTGGTCCATTTAGATAGTTAGAAGATATTTTCGAGCAAAACATGAAACGATGAGTGTATAATTTTGAATCCAAAATATAATAGAGTGTAAATTTGACCCATTTTAAATTGCTGTGAAGTTCCTTTTTCTTTTCCCCAAAGGCACAAAACACAATATATAATGTTTGCTTAATCTCACGTTGACTAGCTATAAACACACTATTATCATCAACAACAACAAAAAAGTCACACACACAAAATATGGTCTTTGTTGGCGTTAAGGTTGACTAGTTTAAACTCACAAAAATGCATATAATTCACAACATGATCTTTGCTTCAACTCATGCTGACTAGTTTAAAACACACACAAATACACAAACACATAGACACAAATACACAAATACACATAACACATAGACACAAAAGAAATTACTATCAAAATTAGGCCTATAAAAAGCCTCTTTAGCTTGTTGGTTAGAGACACACAATTCACATAACAAACAAAGCAGGAACAACAATAAGAGAGCAAGAGAAATATGGCAGATAAGGAAGGCAAAGGAAAGGGAAAAGCAGAGAAAATCGAAGAAAGCAAAAATGGTGTATTTCCATTCACTCCCAAAAAAAGAAGTATAATTCCTAAAGAGAAGAAACATGTTTCCGCCATGATGGGTGAGAAAATTGGTCACTCTTTTGTTTCTCCTGTCAAGAATAACAAAAACAAGATCAACCATCATGATACTAAACAATACGAATCAGAAAATATTTTTCGTCATACCAACACATCAGTAATCTTATTTTTTCCAAATATGACACGTGTAATATGTCTTATTTTTATTTTGTACTTACCTTTTGTTCTACTAAGGTGTCTAGGAGGTCCCTAGTATACGACAATGTTCAGTATTGTATTTGCACATGCTTTTGTGTTTTTTTAATTCCGCCACTCTATTTTGTTTTATGTACGTTACATTAAAAAGTTAATTCTTTAATCTCATTTTATATGATAGAATTAATTAGTTGAAGATGAATATTAAAATATTCATTTAATCTATATATCGGGACTTGGGAAGAAAATGTTAAAATGATGATTGAAAAAATAGATAAGACCGAAATGACAATAATACCAATAATAATTATATATCAGTGAGATCTCACTATGTATGCAGACTTTAATTATTACTATCTCATGGATAATAAATGGAAATAATATAATATTTTTTTAAAATAATTGTGTAATTAATAAATTTATATTGCGAAAGTTATTAAAAGAACATTATTAGTAGAACAATAATTAACTTGTCAAGTAGTTCCAAAAGTAAAACAATGTCATGTAAACTAAGATAAAGGAAAAATTAATAATTTAAATGGCCAATAGTAGTAAAATTGATTGATTATTGACAAGATTTCACACTCATACTGCCAAACAAACACACACATCAATAAACACAACACGTAAGTGTGGTCATCTACACATCACACACACACAAATATATAGGGATGGCAATGGGGCGGGGCGGGTTTAAGATTGTGTGGGGCGGGTTAAAGTGGGTTTTTAAAAAACTAACGTGAGGCGGGGCTGGTTGCAGGTATATGCGATTTTATGTGGATTCAAATTTAATTTTAACTTTTTACATCTTATAAGAGTTATAGAGCATTATTTATTAAGATAATTTCTTTAGTCTACTAAAATATTCAAGATAGTAAATGGAAATGGTTCAATAAAAAATAATACAATTGTTTACATGTTTCTCAATTGTCCTCTAAAAAATAATTTTTTTCAGTCACTATCCTATTAAATTAATACAACTTAATGGAAAAATGAATTTATTTTTATGAGTTATATTTTTAGTATCAAACTTAACTAGAAAAAGAATATATTAAAACTATTATGCGGTGCGGGTTCATGCGGCGCAGGGTGGGGCGGTTTAAAATGAAATAAATTGTTATGCGGGGCGGGCCGAATTAAAAAATTTGCAGGTTAAGCTCAACCCGCACCGCTCCATTGCCATCCCTACAAATATAGGACAAAATTAGTTAAATTATATTTTCTTGTATTAATAAATAATTAGGTTAGAACTTAATTATAAAAAATAAGAGAGGTAAGCATTAAGTTAAAAAAATAATACACCCTCTGTTCCTATTTTGTCACGATCCGAGCCTACACCCCGGAATGACATGACGTGCAAGACTCCGAAAAGCCTCATACAAGCCTCATAGCAGTCATAACATTCGATATAAGGAAAATGGTACGGAATTATAACTTTTCTTTAAATCCATACAATCAAAAATCATTTAAAACACCGGAAGTCTATTAGTCTCGCATGGCCATCTAAACAATGTCTTTGAAACAAAAGTAAGGTTACGGCCCTTTACAATCGAAAACCTTAACAAAAGTCTAATACAATGAGAAACATCAAACATCAAAGTACTTGTCCTCGAAATCCATGAGGACATACCAAAGTCTTGGAAGAACTCAATCCAAGCTTCAACTAGAGGAACTCAACTCACTTAATTGCCGAAACCTACACTTGTAGTAAAATAAAAGAAATATGGGTTAGCACAAATTAAGTGCTAAGTATGATAGCCATGCAAAAACATGCTTAAAAAGACATTTTGATTGAAAACCATGCATATGCCATTCTTGAGAAAACATCATGAATGTAAGCATAAGAGGCATAAAATACAACATAACCAACATATAAGTCATTTCATCACATTAGAACATAAACAACATATAAGCCATTTCATCACATTAGAGCCTTCACCTTAAGTAACCCTAAGCTATACTTTGTGCAATGTATGAATAGCGTCCATACCACCATCCATACTAATTACCACATCAAGGCCACCAAAAGTGAACTTACCATTCATCCTTTCCGACCTTTAGATAATACACATACATAAGGAACATACACATTTCATAAGTCATATCAACACATTAGGACCATCATCTAGGGCAACCCTAAGTCATACTTGTGCAATGTATGAATAGCATCCCATACTACTACTCACACGAATTAATCCTTTGAAGCCACCATAGACCAGGCACATTCATATTCATAAAGCCATGACAAAGAAGTAACTCATAATACAATTCAAGTAAGACATGCATCATTTCATTAAACCTTAAAGTCAACATTCTTCATTAGCTTCATTAAGAGCACATTCATTCATTAGTCATTAAGACATTAGAGAACTCATTATGACCCTCTCAAAGCCTACTCGTGCAATGCGTGGATGACATCCCATACTACCACCCACACTTCATAGAACTTCTCAAGAAACCATAGTGCACATCTTACATGATGAGAATAAGCGTTTAACCGACATAGACCATGAGAGCTAAATCATGGAATCCGGTGTTCTATCCTCACACCGTAAAGAAGGATTCCTACTTGCCTAAGGTAGGACCGTTAATTTTAGCTTAGGTGGATCCACTAGCTAGTATCCTATGCGGGAACATAGTTATAGGATATGGAAATTGCTTCTAGAAACCCCGCCTCAACTCACGTGAGAGCTTCCATCTCATATCAATATCCATTCGGTGCTTAGCCTCCATTCCCATAGAGCATTTCATTACATTAGTTCATTATTATGGGAAAAATATTGTTACTAGATACCCCGCCTCAACTCATGTGAGAGCATCCATCTCATCCCAACATTCATTCATTGGATAACTCATAGATTCAAAAATGAGAATAACCTTTCAACTAAGAATCCCATTATTGTGAGAAAGACCTTTCACAACATGTCATTATCATTCATTAGTGTATAATTGAGAATAGCCTTTCAACCTACACATCATCATCAACATAATCATAGAAACTTAATTTATTCATTCATTCTTCATTCATGAGTATGTGAATATGTGAGAATAACCTTTCAACAATACCACAATTGCATTATATTCATGATCACATTACTTTCGAGGTAATCACCAAGCATATATACAAACATCAAGATCATAATACTTTCATTGAATTCACATGCATATACTTCACATCACAATCATACATGAATCCTTCATACTTTGCCTTTCAAGGCCCTTGATCAGAATTCATCAACACACCTAGAATATCATAATTTAGGCATGGATAATGAAGTAATTCAATACACTCAATCAATATAGACATAAATAATTCAACATACTTCCATGATCAATCAAATTCCAATCACAATTCACAATTTAGTACATTGGGGGTAAACATGGGTTCATAGGGGAAATTCACCATAATTCATCATTAATTCAACAATCCATTCATAATTCATCATTTAAAAGACTTTGAAAATGTTTTGGAATTGAACCCATGCATAGATTGAAAACTAGAGTTTTAGGAGAACTTTGGAGACTTGAAATCATCTTTGAAATTGGCTCCTTGAAAGAAACTAAGTCAAGGATAAAGACTACCATACCTTTTAGGGAAGAACTCCACAAAACTTGAGTGAAAATGGTGAGGTCTTGAGCTTGAAACCTTGAATCATTCGCCTCCAATGGAGGTTTCTAGAGAGAGAATTTTTGGAGGGGAGGAGAGGTTTCTAATTTGTGATTTGAATAAAAGACTTGAAAAAGGAGTTTAATGTTGAAGGAAGATGATTGAACATATCAAAGGAACAGGTTCGACGAAGCTGACTGACGAGTTAGAGTTAGAGTTACACTAGGACTAGACTACTAAATCCTAAATTATGTATAAGTCTATATTATGTACGACTAAAGCTGATGTAGTCGACTAGGATAAGGTGTAAATAATATATTTATGTTGTATTAGGATTCCTAGTGTAGCTAGCTAGTATAGGACTCTTCTCATATATAAGGAGTATGTAACTCCACCATTTAATTATCAATACAATCCTTGATTTCTCCATACTTATGGTGAGATTTCTACTTGGCATCAGAGCTATAAAGCTTTTCCTCTCTTTAACGTATTAGATCAAAATCAAAACAACCACAATATCAAACCGCAATGGCCCCTTCTACCATCACTCTTTCGACCTCTTCACTTCATCATCTTATTTCGTCTTGCTCCATTAAACCTAAGCCAACGAACTATCTTATATGGAGGACACAAATATCTCAGTTGATTCAAGTGATGAGATTAACCTACCTCATCACAGAACCACGTAAAGGTACCTGTTCCACCGAACAGTCTACTGAGAAAACTGTAGCAGGCGAGAAAGATGCAGAAGACAACAACATTATTGACGACTAGGAGGAGAAGGATGTGTTGTAAAGGAGTTGGATCTCAGGCACCTTGATAGAAGAAATCATGTACTTGATCGTAGGCTGCTCAACTGCCAAGAAAATGTGGGAATGCTTGGAAGAAGCCTATCTTCAAGCAACAAAAGATAAGGAGTTCCATATTAAACAACAACTACAAAGTGAGAAGCTAGGAATCAAAACAATTGACGAATATATTAAGGAATTCAAAGGCATATATGAAGGCCTTGCAGCCATACACAAGCCCGTAGATGAAGATAGAAAAGTGATTAATTTTGCTAGAGGTCTAGGTCTTAAGTACAAGACTTTCAGGACTATCATGCTAGGTAAGACACCATATCCTACTCTTAATCAATTTGTTAATGCTCTCAGGGGTTTTGATATGAAGGAGGATGAAGAAGAAGTGCTCCAACAAAACCATAACATGACATTCTCTGCCCAAAGAGGTAGGGGAAGAGGAAAATACTCTCAAAGAAGGGGAAATAATAACTTTAACTCTAGAGGAAGAGACTTCAAGCCTGCTGGACAAGGAACATGTTCTCATAACAGCAGAAACATACTAGGTACTCAGAACAGTCCTTCAAGTGAAAGTCATGAGAGGAACAATACTGATGCGTGTCAAATTTGTGGTAGGAATAATCATACTGCTCTTAAGTGTTTTTACAGGTGGGATTACTCTTACCAAGCCACAGATGAGCTACCAAAAGCTTTGGCTGCTACTAATTTTCGAAACACTACTGATGACACCTTCTATGTGGACTCAAGAGCAAGTAGCCATATGACACATAACTCAGGTATCCTAACTGATCTTAAACACTACAATGGACATGATAAAATCATTATTAGGAATGGATCAAAGTTAGACATAACACATGTTGGGAACATATCCAGATCAGGCCTAAAGTTAAAAGAAGTTCTTGTAGTTCCTAAGATTAATAAAAATTTACTCTCAGTTAGTAAGCTTGCAAAGGATAATTGTTGCACTCTTGAATTTGATGAAACTAATTTTGTTGTAAAGGACAAGAGGGCAAAGTCACTGCTGGCCAAGGGATCTAAAAGGAATGGACTCTATGCTTTGGAAGATAACAATCTCTATGCTTTAACTGTTGCACACGATTGGAACACGTCAGACAACATGTGGCATGCTAGATTAGGTCACCCTAGTTTGAAGTCTTTAAAAGTTTTGAGTAGTAATAGTTGCATTAATATTAGTAGTTGGAATAAAATGCCTACTGTTTGTTCTAGTTGTCAGTTGGTTACTCTTTCCATTTGGTTTGAGAAATAAAATTGAGAAAGAACCTCTATTGAAAATTCATTGTGACTTATGGGGACTTGCTCCTCTTGAATCGTCCCAACATATGAAATATTATGTTGTTTTTGTTGATGATCACACGAGATACACATGGATTTAACCACTGAAAAAGAAATCTGAAATTTTTGAGGTCTTTCTAAAATTCCAAAAAATGGTGGAAAAACAATTTTCTAAAGAGATCAAATTTTTTCAGTGTGATGGAGGTGGTGAGTTTATCCAAATAGACTTCATCAATTATTTGGAAAATTGTGACACTGTGAGATATATTTCATGTCCTAACACAACCGAACAAAATGGGGGTTGCAGAGAGAAAACATAGACATATTGTGGAGACTCACTTAACTCTACTACTTCATGTTAATCTACCTTTGTTTCTATGGGTTGAGGCTTTCCTCACTGCAGTATTTCTAATCAATAGACTACCTTCCTCAGTCCTAAAGATGGTGACTCCATTTGTTAAGTTGTATGGGGAACAACCTGATTATAACAGCCTAAAAATGTTTGGGTGTAGATGTTTTCCGTATATTAAGGGTAGCAACAAGGTCAGTCCAAAGAATTACCCTTGTGTGTTCATAGGATACAACAACTTACACAAAGGATATAAATGCTATCATCCCTCTACAAGGAGTTTACATATCCAAACATGTTGTGTTTGATGAAAACACAATACCCTATGTGTCTCCAAAACAATCTCAGACTAATATTGATGTCTCATCTCACCTTGCTACCTTTGTTGAATCTTTCTCTAAACTGCAGGCACATGATAATTCTGATTCAGGGGAAGTAAAGGCTGCTAGTCCACACGTTAATGGTGATAATGTTGCTACAACTCATACACTTCTTGATGATGAGAATACCATTGACCTCTCCGGCGTATGATCAGATGCTGAGGAACAGGTTGAATGTGATGATCCATACAATAGTATTGAAACTCCAGCTGTAGGATTTGGATCTACTAGTGGCAGTGAGGAACATGTTGCACTTACAGGTCCAGTCAATGAGCATCATCAAATAACTACTTTAGTTGATGTTCTTGTTGACCATCAATATGACAATACTACACTTCAGTCAACTACTTTGGTTGATGTACCAGTTGAGGTACTTCCTGCACCACAAGGGCTTCATATGATCACTAGACACAAGGCGAAGGAACACCACTTGTCACTTGTTGCTCGCAGCAGAAAAGACATTCTGAGGGAACCAAACACTACTAAGGAAGCACTTAAGTCACCTCATTGGCTTGCAGCAATACATGAGGAAATCAATGCTTTACACACTAACAAGACATGGATATTGGTGCCCAAATCTTCTGGTATAAACTTGGTTGGCTCAAAATGGGTATTCAAGACCAAATTAAAAGCTGATGGAACAATAGATAGATACAAGGCAAGACTTGTAGCCAGGGGATTCTCTCAGCTTGAAGGCATAGACTTTGAAGAAACTTTTAGCCCTGTGGTTAAAGCCACAACTATTAGAGTAGTTCTATCCATTGCCATCAGCTCAAGGTGGGAAGGTAGACAACTCAATGTCAAAAATGCCTTTCTTCATGGGTTCTTACAAGAAGAGGTGTACATGAGTCAACCTCCTGGATTTATTGATCCCAAGTATCCTTAACATGTGTGTCTACATAAAAAGGCATTGTATGGTCTTAAACAAACACAAAGAGCCTAGTTTGATAGGTTTAACATGCATCTCTTACACCTTAGCTTCATCTGTAGTAAAGTAGATTCTTCATTATTTACAATGCAAGGTCACAAAGGCACCATATTTCTCTTGTTATATGTGGATAATATCATTGTCAGAGGTAGTAATCCATTGTATGTCTCATAGTTAGTTCGACAACTTGGGAAAGAATTTGCAATGAAAGATCTTGGTCCTTTACACTTCTTTCTAAGAGAAGAGGTTAAGTATTTTGCTGGGGGTATACACTTAAGTCAGAGTAAGTATGCTGCTGAGCTGTTGGACAAAACTGAAATAACTATGGCAAAGGCTATAGCCACTCCTTTGGCTAAAAAACATGGTCTACATGAAGCTGTGAGAAGCTTGGTTGATGCATCTTTTTACAGAATGATAGTAGGAAGTCTTTAATACTTGACACTCACAAGACCGGATATTACTCATGTTGTGAATTTAGCAAGCCAATTTATGCAAAGTCCTAACAGTGAACATCTTCAAGGGGTGAAATGGATTCTCAAGTACACCAAATGTACTCTACACATTGGACTCAGACTTATTTCACAATCACCATGTGTGTTGTATGGATACTCAGATGTTGATTGGGGATGTTGCACCACCACTAGGAGATCAACTACAGGCTATAACATCTACCTAGGTGCAAACTGTAGTTCATGGACTTCCAAGAAATAGTCCACAGTTGCCCGATCGAGTGCTGAAGCTGAGTATAGAGCACTAACCTCCACTGCAGCAGAGATGACATGGATCATGTATCTACTTCATGACCTTGGGGTGTTTCTTCTATCTGTACCTACATTGTATTGTGATAACATGAGTGTCTTGTATATGACAGTTAATCCAGTTATGCATGCTAGAACCAAACATGTTGAAATGGATTATCATTTTGTTCGTGAGAAGGTGGCCAGAGGACAATTTCTTACTCAGTTTGTGACGTCTAAGGATCAACTAACTGATATTCATACAAAGGCATTAACCAAACAGGTTTTTGCTGAGTTTCATAGCATGCTAGGAGTTACAGTCCCTCCACTCACTAGCTTAAGGGGAAGTGTTGAAGGAAGTTGATGGAACATGTCAAAGGAACAGGTTCAACGAAGCTGACTGACGAGTTAGAGTTAGAGTTACACTAGGACTAGACTACTAAATCCTAATTTATGTATAAGTCTATATTATGTACGACTAAAGCTGATGTAGTCGAATGGGATAAGGCGTAAATAATATATTTATGTTGTATTAGGATTCCTAGTGTAACTAGTATAGGACTTTTCTCCTATATAAAGAGTATGTAACTCAACTAAGGCTGGGCACCGGACCGGAATGGGACCACCGGACCGGAACGAACCGGAACCGGACCGGAACGGGACGGTTTGACCGGGTTGTTGACCGGTACCGGGATGAACCGGACCGGAACTACCGGGATGGAGGCTCGGTTCCGTCCCGTCCCACTATATACCGGGATAGAACTGGGACGGACCGGAATGGACCGGAACGGAACGGGATGGGATAAATGGGACGGCACATATAGCTATTTAAAAAAAAAAATTATTTTTTTTGAGTTATTTTGAATTACGAAAATACGAATGTTTTTTTATTTTTCTAAGTTATATTAGTTTATAGTATTTAAGTTTTAAAATTTATAATAATTTTACTTAAGTTTATTTTAAAGATATTTTTTTAAATTTTTACGTATATAAGTTTGTAAGTTAAGTTTAATAAAGTTTTTTTTTTAGTTTTTGAGCTTAAGTAGTTATGTTATAAGTTTTAAAGATTTGAATCTTTTGAAGTTTATAAGTTATTAAGTTATACTTATAACTTGTAAGTTAAATAACATAAGTTTGTAATTTTAAAAAATTAAATAAACAAAAAAGAAATGCTAATAAAAGTAAATAATGACAAAAATATTATTTTTTATTTTAATTAAAAATGATTTACCGGGACCGGACCGGAACGGAA
>NW_006239135.1:1003346-1018458 GCF_000226075.1 Solanum tuberosum | reverse complement strand
AACTCAACCATTCAATTATCAATACAATCCTTGATTTCTCCATACTTAGGGTGAGATTTCTACATTTAATACTTTTAAAACCCTTAAAATACATTAATAAACCAATAATAACCATCTATTAACTAAAATAACTCAAAAACGAATTTACCACATTGCCCCTCCACTTGGCCGAATTTAACAGCAACACAGTGACCATCCACGACCCATCAACCGCCAACAGCTTACTTTTACTGGATCAACAGAGACCGGGAAAACCATACTTGAATTGGCTGCTAAGAGCAATCTTAAGCCTGTGACATTGGAACTCGGAGGGAAATCCCCTTTTATTGTTTATGAGGATTCTGATATTGATACGACCGTTGAACAAGCTCACTTTGCTCTCTTCTTTAATCATGTACTATTTCCTATCTATACTTCTGCATTGGTTGTTGGTTAGGTTCATGTTAGATACTAACACCTATGACATAAATTTTAAAGGGCCAATGTTGTTGTGTTGGCTCTTGGACCTATGTTCACGAGAAAGTCTATGATGAATTTCTGGAGAAGGCAAAGACACGCACCTTGAAACGAGTAGTTGGTGATCCGTTTAAATCAGGCACTGAGCAGGGTCCTCAAGTACTGATGATCTCCTAACTAATCCTCTTTCTTATCTAAAATGTTGGAAACCAATGTATTAAACCTGTATAACGAAAAACAAAAGCATATCTCATTCCTTTTAAGTCTTTTCTTAAGGTAACAATACTAAACCTGAGAGTTTCCTGTCGTAACAAATTGATTCAAAACAGTTTGAGAAGATCATGAAGTACATTAGATCTGTTGTTGATAGTGGAGCTACTCTTGAAACTGGCGGTGAGCAATTTGGTAAAAATGTCACGACCCGAGTCTACACCCTAGAAGTAACACGACGTACGAGACTCCGAAAAGTCTCATACAAGCCCTTAGCATATCTTGAACAAGAGATAGTAGGAAAATACGGGAATAATTTAAAACTTTTCTTTACAATCGAAGTCATTTTTTTCATAAAGAAAGCGAAAGACTTTACTACACTTTTGTCTCAAACCATCTAACTTGACTTGAATAAAAGAACTCTTGGGACGCAACCCATACAAATTCTAAAACATAAAAGTAAATGATATAAGAAAGGTAATAGGTTCGTCCTCGAAGCTATGAGGACTCACCAAGTCTTCAATCTTTCTTAGCTCCTTAGAAACCTATCTCCAAGTAGAACTCAATCTCCAAACCCTACATTTGATTAGAATGTAGGCAATATGTGTTAGTACAAAATGTACTAAGTATGAAAGCTAGCATAACAATATAAGAGCATCTCAAAATGGTTAGTCAACATAAGACATAAACATAAGAGACAATAACATAATCATAAGCATAATTATCATATCATAATCTCCAACATAAGCATCGTATATCATAAGTCATCATAAGACAAATAAATGAGCATAGGAGATACATCATAATCATAGCATAATATTTTCTTAGATATACATGGTTACATAATTCAACCTTAAGTCTTTCGTACTTCAAGAGAACTACTTCACAAGCCACCTCCAAGTATACATGTGTAAGGGCAAGGATAACATCCCATACTACCATGCAAGCCATGTACCTCTCTTTGGTTGTTCTTGGGCATAGTCCCCGTTCATAGTCAAGACCTAGGTTTTCATGTCATGGATAAGTCTTAGGCTTTCGTAAGTAGCTTCAAGTCGTACCGTGTATGACTAGCATCCCATAATACTACCCACACAAAGTACTCCTTTAGGCCCTTTAAACTAGTCACCTAAGGATCTTGTCATAATACTCAACTTCTCATGACTAAGGGAAAACTCTCACCTTAAGTCCATACTATCAAGGAAGGCAACTATAACACAACCTATCTCAACTTCTAAGAAACACTTTCTTGGTTAACCCTAAGCCACGCTTATGTAAGGCATGATTGGCATCCCATACTACCAATCACACTAAGTATAACCTTTGGGTTCTCATGCTCTTACTTCTTGGTTGGAAACTAGTCCCTCTCTTTGAGCCTTAGACATTGTGAGGTACCCCCTTGAGCACATCTTAGTCCCTTACTAGGTTGAACCCTATGAGATACTACTTTAAGCAAGTCTAGGTTCCTTATTAAAAATAGACCCAATGAGATACTACTTTAAGCATGTCTAAGTCCATTTATACTAATGAACACTATGAAGTACATCTTTAAGTAAATCTTAGTCCATCTATACTCATGAACACTATGAAGTACATCTTAGTAAATTTTAGTTCATCTATGCTTTGGAACACTATGGATACTTCTTTAAGCATGTCTTAGTTCAAAGGATATGAAGATTGCTACTAGAATCCTTGACTCAACTATGTGAAGGGTTCCATCTCATGAGACCTACCTTTGGGAAAACCCACACTCTACTATGTAAGAGTTCCCCCTTTTCTTAGATATTCCTCACATCAACTAGGTGTGGTTCTCCTTTCAACTAGGCGCCCGGACGCTATCTTGTGTGACCCTCTATTCTCATTGACAATATCCACTTACGGCAAAGCTTACACCCATGATTTACACTATTAAGCCTTGCTTAATACTCCTATCTCATGGAAGAATGTCCTTGACAACAATCCATGTTCAAGTGATCTCATCACTTTACACATTCAAGCCTTCATAAGGTAGGTTAGATGATTATATAACTTTCACCACAATTCAACCTATTAGACTTATAATCTCTTTTAGACTTTACTCTCAAAGCCTTAGCATCAATAGTTAATCACCTTAGCTTCCTTTTAAAGCCCTACTATTATGATCACAAACCTTACTTTCAAGGTTTCTTTCTTAATCTTTTCTTTATACCTAGGTTTTCAAGGTATTCTATTCATGTTCTTCATAAGTAGGTGATTTTAGTCATATTTGATCATAAAGGTTCAATTTCATCTTTACAAGTCAAGATCCTCCACATTCATTCAAGTCTAGTTCTATTCATTATGATATGACCCTAACTTTGATCAATTACTATACATGACATTGATTTAGGAAGATTACCTTTGAACCTTCAAATTCACCTCTAATGGCATAAACCCACAAACAACACATTTATCAATTGAAACTAGGGTTTACCATAGAAATCACATGAAATTATCAATACATCATGATTCAATACTAAAACCATCATAATTGAGCACTATCCAACTCATTGGAATCTTATTCAAACGCTACTCACAATGTAGAAGCAAACCCTAGCTAGAATTGGGTTTTTGACTTCGCAATAGAGGGGAAACTAGGGGGCTCTATGGGTGGAAGAACCAATAGATGATTAAGCTTCACATACCTCTTATCAAAGCCCTAAACAAAGCTTGAATCCATGGACAAAATCTCCCTAAGCTGCTCCCCCAACTTCCTCTCCTCTTCTTCTTCTTCTTCACTTCTAGAGAGAGAATTTCTTAAGTGGGTTCTTAGATGAATGAGTTCTAATGATTAGTTTAGGGGCCTATTAGACTTATATAGGTGGATAAATAACCTATTAACCGACCTACATTAACCCCTAATTAATAACTAAACTAACCCTCAAGCCCTTAACTAAAAACTAAATTGTTAAAACCTGACAGCATTCACGAGACTCCCACCCACGAACCATGGGTGGGTTCACGGGGAATCATCTTGGTTCGTGATTGGAGTCTGCAGCTCAGAAGTTGCAGGCCAACTTAGGCCTTGACCCACAACCCCAACCCACTGGGCGTGGGTCTAACCACGGCCAGTGGATGGCCATGTGTGGTTCCCATTTTTTGACATCTTTTATCGACTGTTTTGGGGTCCTCCTCGACGACCCCTTGGGTGGTCCTTGGGGAGTCGTACCCGAACGTTTAACCCCTAAACATGTTGTTTTATTTAAAAGGAGAAAACGATGTTTTAGAGTCGCTACTTAATTTTTAAAGGGAAATTAAGAAAACTGATTTTTTTTCAAAAGATTCAAACAGAAATCAATTGAAAATATTCAAAGGGGTTTGGGGTTCTTATTAGCATTTCGAGAAGGGTTTGAAAGCACCTGAATTCCCGCTAACATGCGGTTATCTAATGATTAATTATATTTGGCTAAATTATTTAGAGAATAGGCATGCTTGGATAAATATATGAAGTAAACATTTTTTTTTTGAACTCATTTTTATGGGAGGGGAAATAAGGTTATTGCTTAAGTAGAAAAATATCAAAAATACTTTTAAAAAAATTAAATTCAAGTAAAATAAAGTGTAGCTTATTTGATTTTAAAAGACATAGTTGATTCTTCTTTGGGGAATTGAGTTAGTGAAAAATCTTATAATTAATTGAACAAATAAGACACCATAAAAAACAGGTAAGCAAATAAAGAGAAGAAATGTTTGGGCCTAAGTCTAGTTCTGTCTGCCTGGGTCTGCACTTGGGTCTTCAATTTTGGGTCCAAAGGCCCAATACTTAATACATGTCCTAGACTAATCTTGAAATTGATTTCTTTGGGCCTTAGGCCCATCTTTCACCTGTCCTAAGAACTAACAAGTGATAATAATAATTGCAAATGAAGAGCTTAGGCCCAAAAGTAACAAAATACAAAGCTGAAAATTTAGGGCTCTTTTAGCCCATTTTCAATGCAATATTTAGTGTATACGACTGATGTATATCGCTGTATATTGTGTGTATCCAGCACTTTGATTCGCTCCAAACACCTGTACGTCAATGTCAAGGACCTGCACTTCGATTTTTCATGTTGGCCGACTCGAAAAAGGAATTTTGGGGGGATTCGTGGCCCCTTTGAAATGCAAAGATAGAGTCCGTGAAGACTTGGGCAAATTCACATGCAAAAGAAATGGATGTAAGTAAGTTAATAAAAGTTCAAAATGATAAATAAAAAAGGACGATGCTATAAAATACTGCGCAATATAATATTCCACTGTTAATATCGAAGTTGTTATCCTATAATTCATCTATTCCGAATGATATTAAATGAAACATTCTAATCTCACATAACCAAATGAATTTGAAGCTACCCTAACCTAGTCACTTTAACAATGAATATAGTTTTATATCAATGAACCAATGCTACTACAGCATATTAGGAAAGACCACCAAATCAGACCCAAAGGAAATGAAATAAACATACCCCCTGGAGACGGTAACTAACAACATTGATGGCAAAATGCACTCAAAACAAGCTTAATTTAGATAGGGAAAACAGTGAGGGCATATTATCATACTAATTCAACCAGGCGAAGAAAAAAAAGATGGAAACATGCTGGACATATGCTTAACAATTAACCACGCTTACATGGGCTTAATGTAAGAAAGTAAAGCTCCAAATGAACAACAAGGCAGGACTTGATTCAGGTGACAAAATTCGAAGCTAAACTAGACTAAACGAATACCAAATAAATTCAGAACAGGGTGGTACGAATCAAAACAGAATAGGTGGGTAGACGAGTAGAAACTAAGGTAAACACGAGACTTAAAACATTCATGAACTTTAAACAAACTAGAACCTGAAATTTAAACTTAGATCTCAACAATTCGCAACCAGATTTTAGCCAATGAAGAGAAAAATAATTACGATGCTACAGTAAATAGGGGGTTGAATTAAATGGACATGAGGGAATTTCAGATTAAGCCAACAAGAGAGGAAATCAGCATACATCTTAAGTCATTCAAACAAGCAACAACATTATGAGCTCAATTCGATAGGTTGAACATCTAAACTTGAACATAAGACTACATCTATTGAGTATTCCAGAATGAATCCAGCAGTCCAACACCAAAAATCATAATCTAAGAAATCAGAAATTATACTAGAGTCAAGATACCGCAAGTTTGAAACAAGAAACATGAGGCTATCTTATCAACAACAGAGTTTAAAATAAACCGCTAAAGCGATAACAATTCATTTAGAACGGAATAAACAATAGAAGGTTGATTTATACTAAAGATTTGTGATTGGAGTAAAATTTAAACATACAGAAACCTGAGAATAACTCTGAAACTCAGAAGCTAAAGAAACGAGAGATAGGCTAAATGCACATAAGAAAACAAAAATGAAAATCACTGAAATATGCATTTCTTATCATATGAAAAATAGAACTGTAGCAAAAGAGAATAAGGGAAGGAATGTTACCTTATTTGTGGCAGCGAACTGAGACAAAACGAGCTAAAGAGCTTTCCACGACTACAAATAGACTACACCAAACTCGCAAGAGGTAAAACCGAGGAAGTATGGCTCCAAATACTCCCAATCTCGCAACCTATCTCAAAATGCCTTGTTTATATCCATTTTATTTCCTTATCATCTTGCTCTAATATAAGTTGTCTATACTTTGTAAATTGCGACTCCTTTCTTATATTTTTTTCTCACTGTTCTCCCATACGTTGTAAAATTTTTTGCCCGTCCCTCTTAATGAAGAATAAATTGGCTTTTATAGAGGAGAACAAGCTGAAATGGGGGGAAAACGAGTGAGGAATTTTGGGTGAATTCAAAATTCAAAATTCAAAATTCGAATTCCTTTCAGGATAAGGTTGAAAGTTGTAATCAAGGAGATGGGGACACCTGGATTATTCTCGTACGGAGAGGATAAGGGAGAGAGGGAGACAGACGCGCGTGCTAGACTCGGGTCACTGGATTTTGTGATGGCTTTGGGTCGCGATTTGAGGTTCTGGGTTTGGTCACTGTTTTGCTGGAAGAAGAAGAAAATGTACAGGGGTGGGTCGGTTTGGTATTATTGTACGCTGTTGCTGTAACATATGTAATATGTATTGCTGGAATGGTGGGCTACTGGTATTGTATTAGTGTTGGGCCTGGGTTATTTTAGAATTGTTGTATAGTAATATGGGCTAGGAATGAGGTCAGCTAATCTGACTTTTGGGATGTTAGAAAAATGGCCCAAATTATTTTACAAAAGATTGAATGGAGGTAAAAGAATGGCTGAAATTGCAATTACACAATAGCCATATGAATTTCATTTGTAGCCAAATTAATCAAATTTAGTAAACCCGGCTAATAATTAAATAAGATAAATTAATATGATTAATTAGTTAGCTTCTTAATCCTAACGAAATAACATAATTAACTTAATTATAAACTAATAACTCAAAAATATAAGTATTAATTAACTAAACCAATTAACCAACTATTTAAGTAAAACTTAAAAAAAAAATTGAGGCGATTTTCGAATATTCATAAAATGTACTAATTATACACATAATTATGTAAAACATATATATAATCTAAAAGTTATAAAAATATAAAATTGATTAAAAGTAACTTGAAAAAAATATTTTAAACTTTATAAAAACTAATTATTTCAAATCGTTTGGAATTTAAGAAGCTCGGTGATTAATATATATTGTGGAGATCCAAAATTGGGTGTCAACAACTGTCACTCGTTTGACTTGGATTGATGAAAGAAATTCAAGGCAAATGAAATTGACAAATCCAATTTTGACCGACCACATCTTCATCCTTAGGAAAGGGATTTTGGTACGGACTTTAGGAATTATGTCCGAATCTCGGAAATGGGTTTCCTACATATTTCAGGCTATATGAGAATTTAGGCCACTTGTAGTTCGACATGCTTGATTTGACATACGATTTTGAAAGAACTAAAAAGTCATCCCGATATCGAATTATGAAGAGACCGAAATGCTTGGAAATAAGATTTAAGAGTGCATATTGGAATACAGCCAAGTTTTCAACATTGATCCCGCCTACATTGTTTTACTTAAAAAAGATATATACAAGGAAAATGACTGAGTTTTCAAAAAATCGATTAAACTTATAGTTTAAGAGAAATCAAATTTCCAAAAGAACAGAGTCGCCACATAATTTTTAGTAAAAAATCAAGAAAAAGTTAAAGGTTTTCAAAAGATTTAAATAGATAAAATCCATTGAAAATAAAAGGGTTCGAAGTTCAATGTACATTCCGAGAAGGTCTTAGGCCCTCGGAATGCCCACAAACTCGCGGTAGACCGGCGATTTGACCAAAATGATTTTGACTAATTTTGAAATTTTAACTAAGTAAAAAAACTCATAACGACTTTGACTAATTTTCAAATTTTAACTAGGTAAAAGAACTCATTTATTTTAACTAAGTTTTGAAATTTCAACTAAATAAAAGAACTCGTTTATTTTAACTAATTTTGGAAATTTTAACTAAGTAAAAACTCATTTATTTTAACTAATTTTGAAATTTTAACTAAATAAAAGAACTCTATTTTAACTAATTTGGGAAATTTTAACTAAGTAAAAGCTCATTTATTTTAACCTACTTATTTATTACTATTATTATTTTTATCATTTTTTATTTATCTAAGGGGAAATGAACTAAAGGGGAAATTTCTAAAAGGGGGGGGGTAACTTAACTATCGACAAAGCTAAAATAGAACTGAGTAACAAATAAATTGTATGTATAAGAAAGAATAAATATTTTAACTTTTGAATATAAAGAGAAACGACTACCTTTGGAAATTAATTAAGTTGAAACCAATTCATATAAAGAG
Source organism: Solanum tuberosum (assembly GCF_000226075.1). Lineage (NCBI taxonomy): Eukaryota > Viridiplantae > Streptophyta > Magnoliopsida > Solanales > Solanaceae > Solanum > Solanum tuberosum. The sequence continues at coordinate 1,009,952 of NW_006239135.1, read as the reverse complement.
TTAGTCACTAAAATAACAAATAAATGTAACAGGAGAAAGGAGAAAATTTGAACTCGGGCTTTTGCCCAAAACTGTAACAGGAGAAAGGAGAAAATTTGAACTCGGGCTTTGCCCAAAACTCGGGGAAAAAATAGACTTTGCAACTAACTTTGAAGATTAATTCGAGAAGAAAGGATGTAAAAATAATTCATTCAACTTAAATGTTTTGAAATCATTTAGAAAGAAAAGTAAACTTTTTCAAAATGGTCAAGTAAAGAAAACTAATTAAATAAGACGAAATAAGTTATCATAATCAAAAGTGGTTCATCCTTAGGGGATTAATTAAGTTAAATAACCAAATCACATAAAATGGGTTAGAGAATAAATAAATAAATAATGGCAATAATAAGAGGATGCCCAAATTTGGGCCAAATCTATTGGACTTAAGGACATTTTCGCCCCAAAGAGTTGTGTATACCAAAGGCGTATATCGATGTATATAGGCCGCATTTCGATCCATTTTTGTGTATATCGGACCGTATATCAAATATAGATAGTCCACTTCAAATTTCCAGCACCTGTATCGTCATTTCAGACTTGTATATCGCTGTTCTTTCTATGTATACTTGTGTATACATCGTGTATACTGCCCTCTTTTGGGCTTTTGAGGCCTGCAAATTAAATTTCCAGCCACCTATATTGCTTTCCACCTGTTCATCAATTTCTCTCACTCGGAAATGGGGGTTGACTCGATCGAAAAAAATGTAATTGGGCCTTTATGGCCTATCCGGAATATGGGGGAAAAGGTTGGGGTCCAAGAGGACTCGGAGACAATCCAACATACGAAAGAAAAGACAACATTAGCATATGAGATAAGGAAATAAGAAATATGATTTTAATTCATAGCAAAGCAAACTAGACAACTCAAAACGAAAGAAAAAGCCACTCCCAATGAACTTTGACAAATTTTCAAATAAACACAAGATTCAAAAATGAAAGGAAAGCACACATTTGGCAAGAGGAAACCACATTTTTTTTAAAATTAAACAATAAAGTAGTACCCCTATCTATCATACTAGAAAGACACCTCACATCTAATCATTCTAAAGGAAATATTTAGACAAATATTAGCAAGGTATATCAAATAACATCCCATAATATAGCATGTTTGAAATATAATAAAATGTACGGAATATTCAAACCCATATGAGCTATTTGCTATTATTAATTGAATACTTAATAACCTACAGTGAGGCAAGAAATAGATTAGACAAGAATCTACATCCGACTAGAAGAAATAAATAAACTTAACAACAACACAACTTCACACAATGGTTTACGGGATCTCGGTTTTACACATTACTAGAAAGCCATCAAACATAAATGGACCTTATTTGCTTCAAAACGGAAGCTATAAACACGATACATCAAAACCAAGGGAATACATAGGGGGGCCGAGTATTCGGCAAGACATACAACGAGAAGTCAACACCAACAAAATCACACTTCAAATGACCTTGAACACTATAACTCCAATAAAACTAAAACAGAAAATAAAACAAGAAAGCTCGGATTTTATACCGACTTGACTTGCAAATATGAGCATTAGGACAAAAGAAAATGCTAATAAGACATATAGGTGATAAGACACAGAGGATTTGAGCTAATCGCATGCTTGAGGAGTACTTCTAATATTTCTGTGAATCAGTGGTATAAACATGAAATTATGTTTACAACAATAGGAACCAATTGTAATAATGAGCATCCAAGCGGGTGACAAGCATGATAAACAACGAAAGAGTGAACTGAGTAAGCGATGAGGGTGCAATATTCAAGATTATGTAGACAAAATTTTATGACTAAAAAATCGACATCGATTCTGCCTAATTTCATCATGAGAACAGCTAAATGTAATTAATACTGCATGAACATGAAGCAACACTTCACATCAAAATGGTCAAACCCAGAACAACGTAACTAACTAAACAAACAAATACAAATCCAAATTAGGACATAGACTGTGAGAAGAGGCAAGCCGTATACCTTTTTCGAGGCAGCGAAACAGAGACGGGAACGAGTAGGGAGCAACGACTTTCACGCAAATGCCCGGCACGAACAAGGAAAAAGCAGTGGACTCAAGCGAAAACTCAACCTCAACTGAGCTTTGCGAAAGCACTGGCAACGAATTAGAATAGAGAACTTTAGATTAGGACCGAATATCTTCTCTACTCTCTTAATTTATTTAGTGTGTATTTCGACTATTTTTGCTCTAGCTGTTTAGGTTTTTTTTTTTTTTGTTCAAGGAAAAATTCGACGACTCCCTTACAAATGAATGGAAAAGATGTTATATAGAGGAAATTAGGGTAGATTTTGGGGGGAATCCGGATGGAATTAGGGCCAACTTGAATTTCAAACTCAAAAATTATTTCACCATTTAAGGGAAACACCCTTTTTCCTGTAATTTTGACTCTTTCCGGAAGAGGAAAGGAGGGTAGACGCGTGCTTCGCTGCTACAATCGAGCCTTAATGGCTCTGTCGATCCCTGTGAGCGTTTGAAGCTGTTCTTGTTGCTGTTAACGTGTACAACTTTCTGGATTTTTTTTGTGAAGGGGAATAGGGGAAATGGGTCGAGTCAAGTCGGGTTAAGGAGATGGAGTGGGCTAGGTGATCTGAAAACAAAAGAGAAAATAGTTGGGCTGGATTTTATTTGGTGGGTTGCTGGGAATAAAGGGGAACTTGGGTTGAGATTAAATGGGAATATAAAAAGGGGTCCAATATTTGGTCTTTTAAATTGAATATGATAGAGTTGGATTTAAAGTTCGGCCATATGAGTCTAAATCATAGCAAATTGAAAATTTAAAATATAGCCGACCTTAGTTAATTAGGATAGACTCGGCTAGTAGTCAAATAAGATGAATTAATACAATTGATTTACGAGCTTCTCAATCTTAACGAGATAAAAATAACTAATTCGGGAATATAAACTAATATTAAGTGAGCTAATTATCAAAAACATTTTTAAAAAGTAAGATTTTTTTTTAAATGATTTTTGAATTCTCGTAAGAAATGTAACAATTACATACAAAATTTATATAAAAATATTATATTGTTTTAAAATTATAAAAATGACTAAAATTGCTTTAAAACTTAGAAAATAATTTATTGATTTTTTTGAGTTTTGTAAAACTAATTATTCCAAATCATTGAAAATTTAATCTTATCGGGGAGGGTCAAAATTAGGTGTCAACAACTGTCCCTCGTTTTACTCGGATTGATTCAAGAATTCGAGGAAATGAAATTGACTAATCCAATTTTTGACCGACCACATCTTCATCTTTTCTGAAAAAGGGATTTTGGTATGGACTTAAAGAATTATGGACGAACCTTGGAAATGGGTTTCCTACTTATCTCGGGCTACATGAGAATTCAGGCCACTTGTAGTTCAATACTCTTGATTTAACGCGCGATTTGAAAGAATCCAAAAGTCATCCCGATATTGGATTATGAAGAGACCGAAATGCTTGAGAATAAGATTTAAGAGCAAATGATGGAATACAGCCGAGTTTCAACATTGATTCCGCCTACATATCCCTCAACTTAGGGAACCAGGCTGCTTGTAGTTCGACTCTATCGGTTGAAAATGAAATCTATTATGCAAGATAACATTTGGTTCCGGAAAAGTGACAAAGCAAGTCGAGTATGAAAAAGAGGCTTGCAACCTCTTAGCCATGAATGTGGCGCGCTTCACACCCATAATTAAGAACTTACACGGACATAATTCCCAAAGCTCTTGGCACATTTGTCACTCGGATTGGAAAGCTGCTTCCGGTAGAGACCAAAAAATTTCCGAAAGCGAAACTGAAATTGACAAACCTAAGAAAAACCCACATGCCTTCTGATAGGGGTGTGGTTTGATTGTGGTGGAAGTCGCTCCTCTGCTCGCGTCCTAAGAGTTTGACACTCCTTTTTGGACTATGTCCCAGTTCGCTGCTAAAAAAAGTTCCACGTTGTGCTGCATCCATTTTGATGTCGTCCGCACCTGTGGTTTGTTTTGGAGACTCATCCTTTCGGATGCTCTCGGCAAAGACTGAGATAAAACTCATTAGCATAAAAATGTAATTCAAATGGGAGACAATGTCTTTTACCGTGTTGACACTTAATTGTTCTCCTTGAACATTTGACGTCAACTCCATCGGGTTTGACGTGAAGCAAATAAAGCTTGTGTCTCATATTTGCAATATAATCTTCAATGTACTCTTAATTTGATGTCAAAGTAATAAAAATAGGCTGATGTAATATGTTGATAGTTCTTTTGGTGTCGTTGTTGCAAGAAAATGATGCAGCCGATGTCGATCTTCTTTTGATAGGCGAATCTTAGTGAATCTCTTTCCCGCGATGTATGAATCTCTTTTCGCGCTGCATGAATCTTCTCTTGCAATGCATGAATCCTTTTTCCGCGATGTATGAATCTCTTTTTGCGATGCATGAATCTTCACTTGCGATGCATGAATCTTCTCTTACAATGCATGACTTCTCCGCGATGCATGACTTCTTTCTCTTGCTATGCATGACTTCTCCACGGTGCATGACTTCTTTCTCTTGCAATGCATGCTTTCTTTCTTTTGCGATGCATGAGCTTCATTCTTTTGTAATGCATGAATCTCTTTTTTTGCTATGTATGACTTCTCCTCTTGCAATGTATGATAACTTCTCCGCGATGCATGATTTCGTTTCCGCGATGCATTAATCCTTCTCTTGCTATGCATGAATCTCTTTCTCGCGATGCATGACTTTTTCTCTTGCGGTGCATGAATCTCTTTTCTCACAATGTGTGAATATCTTTTCCGCGATGCATGAATCTTTTGATGATGCCTCCCTGATACAGAACGAAGATAATGCTTCATCGAGCAACTTGAGTGATCTTCTGGGTATCTTTTGGATGACGGTATCGTCTCAATTGACAATATAATCAAATGACTCTTGGAGTAGTGGTATCATCTCATTAGACAATACGATATAAATGACTCTCCGGATAGTGATATCGTCTCAATCGACAATATAAAGGAAATGACCCTCGGAGTAGTGGTATCATCTCATTTGACGATACGATATAAATGACTCTCCGGGTAGTGATATCGTCTCAATCGACAATATAAATAAATAACCTTCAGGGTAAGAATATTATCATATCTGATAATGTAATGTAGATAAATATCTTCCAGGTATCTTTAGTTGCTGGAAAATAATAATATTTCTCTCTTTAAGGTTTTCTTTTGTCCCATCTCCGAACATAATTGCATGTTCATTATGGACTTCGCTTTGTAGGGAATTGGATGAAATAATGTTATTCATATTTCAAAATCTTTGATATAAGCAGCATAATCTATTTCCTATAGACCTGCATCCACAGAAAAAATTGTTAGTTTAAAAATGAATTGATCTGTGTTGATCTCTTCGGTTGTCTGCTCCTTGTCTCGCTATCTCCTGTTGATTTCTCTGATCTCCCGTCTCTTGATAGATAAGACAAGACATTTTTGTGCAAAATAATTGATAGATAAGACAAGACATTTCAAAAATAATGTTTGGAAAAGATCACTGCCAAGTGTCATGTCACGTCAAGCTTAACGAATGTCATTGGGAGTTGATGTTTCGATATCTATCTGATTACTTGTTAGGAAGTATTCAAAGTTACTCTAAACTGCCGATAAACCCTGTTGAAATTTTGAGGCCATCCTCAAAATTTCTGTCCCAGCTATTTGTCTTGGCTTATCTCGAACTGTTGGCAAGTAAATTACGGAATTTTTTAGATTTTCTCAAAAATTCTGTCCCAGTTGCAAATCTCGAAGTAAGTTCAATCTTGGTTTTGTTGGAGAGATCTTCTTCTTGAGACTTTTTGAGTCCCTCTCAAAAATTCTGTCCCAGTTTCTATTGTGAAGGAAATAGAAATCTTATGGGAAATATGACCGAGCTCTTGTGGTGCCTACGTATCCCGTTGAGGCAGGAATCAGGTCAAACGTAGTTCCCTCTCAATGATTATCAAAGATAAGAAAAATTACAAAAAAACCCGACCGAGGCCGACATAGGCCGCCTACGTATCTCATTCTTGAGAATTCAGGTCGAACGTAGTTCAAATACGAAGAAAAATTAAAAAGGAATAAAAGGGGTGACCGAGGCCGCCTACGTATCTCCTTCTTGAGAATTCAGGTCAGACGTAGTTCATTACAAAAGGGATAAAATTTTAAACGAGGCGATTACAAGCAAATAAAACGATTACAAAGAAATGATACAAACTGATACTTCACACATAATGTCTCTTGACAACATCTGAATTGATCGGTTTCATCCATTCGGTGCCATCCATCTTCGACAGGACCAAGGCACCTCCAGATAATTCTTTGCGAACCATGTAGGGTCCTTGTCAATTTGGTGCAAATTTCCCTTTGTACTCATCCTGATGAGGGAAAATGCGTTTAAGGACCAGCTGGCCAATTTCAAATATCCTGGCTCTTACTTTCTTGTGGAAAGCACGAATCATTCTCTGTCCATATAGTTGTCCATGACAAACAGCAATCATTCTCTTCTCATCAATCAATGTTAACTGATCAATCCGCTTGCGAACCCATACAA
>NW_006239135.1:996923-1003104 GCF_000226075.1 Solanum tuberosum | reverse complement strand
AACCTACATATCAAATTGTTGCGAACAAAATCAGCTACAACCTTCTTGGTCACCGATTTATACGAAGCTGCTTCCACCCACTTGGTGAAGTAGTCAATGGCAACCAAAATGAATCTGTGTCCGTTAGAGGCGGCTGGCTCTATCGGACCGATGACATCCATGCCCCAAGCTACAAAGGGCCAAGGTGAACTCATGGCATTAAGTTCATGAGGTGGCACTCGAATCAAATCTCTATGCACTTGACATTTATGACACTTCTGCACAAACTTGCCACAATCATGCTCCATAGTCATCCAAAAATAATCGGCTCGGAGGATCTTTCTTGTCAAAGTGAGCCCATTCATATGAGTACCACAAACTCCGGTATGTATCTGGTCCAGAAGCTTTGCAGCTTCATTAGCGTCAACGCATCTGAGAAGACCTAAATCTGGAGTCCTCCTGTAAAGGATTTCCCCACTTGCAAAGAAATTAAGGGCCATGCGGCGTATCGACTTCTTTTGGTTGAACATTGCATTCTCAGGATAAGTCCCGTCCTCTAAATACTTCTTGATGTCAAAATACTAAGGCAGACCATCTGGTTCCGCTACAACATGCGAACAATGGACAGGCTGCTCTTTTACCTCTATATCCACTAGATCAATATAACTTGTATCTGGATGTTTAATCATTGAGGCGATTGTGGCAAGAGCATCAGCCAATTCATTTTGTGTCTGCAAGAGCATCGGCCAACTCATTCTGTGTCCTGGGAGTGTGCCTGAATTCAATCTTGCGAAATCTCTTGCACAACTTCTGTATATACTGAACATACGGTATGATTTTTGGGTTCTTCACGGCCCATTCTCCTTGAACTTGATGAATTAGCAAATCTGAATCTCCAATAACCAACAGCTCATGAACGTTCATATCAATTGCCATCTTCAGACCGAGGATGCAAGCTTCATACTCAGCCATGTTGTTCGTGCAATTAAATCGGAGTTTAGCCTCCATAGGATAATGCTGACCGGATTCTGATACTAAGACCGCTCCGATACCTTTCCCTTGGTGATTCGTCGCTCCATTAAAGAATACTCTCCAACCAGGGTATGCTTCAGAAATATTTTCACCAACAAACGAAACTTCCTCATCGGGAAAATAAGTCTGGAGCGGTTCATACTCTTCATCAACCGGATTCTCTGCAAGATGATCAGCCAAGGCTTGTGCTTTTATCGCCTTTTGAGTCACATACACAATGTCAAACTCACTCAAAAGCATTTGCCATTTAGCCAACTTCCCTGTCGGCATTGCTTTCTGGAAAATATACTTCAACGGGTCCATCCTGGAAATAAGGTACGTGGTATAAGAAGACAAATGATGTCTCAACTTCTGAGCGATCCAAGTTAAAGCACAACATGTTCTCTCCAAAAGAGTGTAACGAGCCTCATATGGAGCGAACTTTTTGCTCAAGTAATAAATGGCTCGCTCCTTCTTCCCTGTTTCATCATGTTGACCAAGCACGCATCCCAATGCATTATCCAAGACCGACAAATATAGCAATAACGAACTCCCTTCTCGCGGAGGGACCAACACCGGTGGATTGGATAAATAGTTTTTGATGGCATCAAAAGCAGTTTGACATTCTCCGGTTCACTTGGTTGAGGCATCTTTTTCAATAACTTAAAGATGGGCTCACACACCACGGTGGATTGAGCTATGAACCGACTAATGTAGTTCAACCTTCCCAGAAAACTCATCACCTCTTTCTTGGTCTTTGGAGAAGGTAATTCTTGGATCGCCTTGATTTTGGAAAGGTCAAGCTCAATGACCCTCCTGCTGGCTATAAATCCCAACAACTTGCCAGCTCGCACTCCAAAAGCACACTTGGCGGGATTTAACTTCAAATTGTATCGGCGCAAGCGATCAAAGAACTTCCTCAAGTGAGTCAAGTGATCCGAACTCTCGCGGGACTTGATTATGACATCATCTACATACACCTCGATCTCCTTATGAATCATATCGTGAAAGATGGTCGTCATGGCCCTCATGTAAGTAGCATCGGCATTCTTGAGACCAAAAGGCATCACCCGATAATGATATACACCCCAAGGCGTGTTAAAAACTATCTTTTCTGCATCTTCTTCGTCCATCAGGATCTGGTGGTAACCCGCATAACAATCCACAACTGACTGTATTTCATGCTTAGCGCAGTTATAAATGAGGATGTGAATGTTTGGCAATGGAAAATTATCTTTCGGGCTAGCTTTGTTGAGATCTCTGTAGTCAACACAAATTCTAATTTTTCCGTCTTTCTTCGCAACCGGAACAACATTGGCTAACCAAGTCGGATATTACGTCACTTCCACTATTTGAGACTCGATTTGTTTTGTAATTTCCTCTTTGATCTTCAAACTCAACTAAAGCTTGAATTTTTGAGTCTTTTGTTTTACTGGACTGAAATCTGGATTGATCGACAACTTAACTTGTGGGACACCATATTTGTACTCAGTCCTGGCATGTCTTTATAAGACCAGGCAAATACATCAATGTACTCCCTGAGCAAACGAACCAAGTCCTTTCTTTGAGCTTCAGTCAGATGGACGCTGATTCTGACTTCTTTAACACATTCTTTATCTCCGAGATTCACAGTTTCGGTTTCTTCCAAATTTGGTTTGTGTTGATTCTCGAATTGTCGAAACTCCTCAGCAACATGTTCGGGTACCTCATTTTCTTCTTCATATTCCCCACACTCATCATCACATGTCTCATTTTGTTCACTCGGTTCATGACATGACATGACATTGGCAGGTTTTAAATTAATATTACTGAAATCATAAACAAACAAAGTTAGGACAGTAAAATATAAACAGATAAGTAAACAAACACATTTCGATAAAAGAGGTTTTTCATTTAAATTGAAAGACAAGCGCAAACTTTGACCATGGCCGAGGGCCATTTTGCCTTTTTAAACATCACAAATGAATTTAAAAGTTTCAAACAAATAACAATTGCATAAAGGGTGGGTGTCGGGCCTCTTCCGGACTGCCACCGATTTTAAAACAAACAAAATGCTCGTCCTTTCTACTCAGATGAGCAGGAAATCAAGAGTGGTGTGGAGGTCCAGTTCTGCAATTGTTCATCAGGTTCTGCATCACGGATGCCTGATGTCCCAGCCTCTTCCTCAATAACCGCATCAATCTCCTAAAAAAGGCCCCAGATTCCTTCTCCGAGACCACCATCGTTGGCGTGCTCCCGCACCGGGAATGACTGGTACAGATGAGGAATTGGCCTAGCCAATGCTTGATCAACACTCTTGTTCTTCATCTCTGCTTCGTCAGCATCTGTGGGGACATACCCCAAACCGAACTTTGCTCCTTTGGCCAGAATTTGGACAGGCTCAACAATTCCTTGAAAGTGCTTCCCCAATCTGAGACCTGGTTCGAAACCACTCTTGAGCATGACAGTAGCATTCATCTTGTACACGGAGGGCATAAGAGGTTGCGGAGCCAAATCATCACCGGTGGTATTTAACAGCTCCACCGTGTAGAAATCACAACCTCGGGAAACCTTGTGAACAATCGACGCATACCCATCAAAGGGACTCCCCTCACCATGAATTCCTGATCCTTCCAAACAAATTTCATCAATTGGTGAAGGGTGGAAGGCACAACCCCAGCCATGTGGATAAACGGTCTTCCTAGAAGCAAATTGTAGCTGGTATTGATGTCCAACACCTGAAACTCCACATTAAATTCTGCAGGCCCCATCTGAATATCCAAATTTACTGCCCCTATAGTGTCTCTCTGCACTCCATCGAAAGCTCTTACATTGACCTGGTTTCGTTGAACCTTTCCCAAGTCGAATTTCAGCTGCTTGAGAGTCGAAAGCGAGCAAATGTTGAGACCGGACCTATCGTCGACCAAAACACGATTTATAACTTTGTCCCGGCATTTGATGGTGATGTGCAGAGCTTTGTTGTGCATCCTCCCTTCAAAGGGCAACTCTTCCTTGGATGACGTGCTAAATTGTCACTGTTAGTACCCACAGGCACATAAGTATCATCCAAAGCTCTCATCAGAGCCTGCCTATGTAACTGCGAACTCATTAACAAGGCCCACACAGAGATCTGAGCCGGCGTTTTCTCCAAATGCTTCACAATAAAATAATCTTTCAGCTACATTTTTCTCCATAACTCCTCGGCCTTGGCTTTACTGATCGGCCTTTTTGTTTGGTCTTTCTTCTGCCCTCATTGAGCTAACTCTTCCGGTGTGTAGCACCTGCCGGATATGGTCATACCCTGGGTAACAGCCGTTTTCAATCACAAACTTTTGGTTGGGGTAAGAGTTTTCTCGTGGCACCAAGGCAACAACCTTCTCGGGTGTCAGAATCACAAACTCTTTCTTTTCTCTGATGCTCAACGAAGCTACAGCCCTTTCCAGTTCATCAGGGGAAATCAGAACTATTGCCTTCGTCATGCACCAGTCATCATCTGTCTCTATCATATTGATAGTGGCGCCTCCATGATTTGGCAAAGGATTACTATTGACATTGGGCGCGACCGTCTGAATAGAGACCACATTTTGGTCAATTAACTCTTGGATCTTATGCTTCAGGTTGATACAGTCCTCAGTATCATGTCCAACACTGTTGGAGTGATACGTGCACCTCTGATCAGGTCTGTAAAACTTTGAGCTAGTGTCAACCGTTTTGGGCCCTACTAGATGAATATATTCTGCCGCAGTTAATCGCTCGAACAGCTTTGTTCGGCTTTCAATAAGTGGAGTGAAAATTCTGGCAGGCTTTTTTTCAAATCTGGGACGGGAGGGATCGTAATTTCCTTGTTGAGGGGGAGGCATTTGGCAATAATTTGGAGCATTCAGACGGGGGGCTTGATATCTGGGATATGAGTTGGTTTGGTAGTTTGGTTGTGGAGCTTGGTAGTTCGAGGGGATATTTTTGGTAAAGTGGAGCTGGGGTTTGGTACATTGGGGGAGGCGTTTGGTAATTTGTCTGAATGTTGGCACAGTTGGAGGCGGCATTTTGGTAGTAATGAGATGGAGTTTGATAACTGGAGGGGGAGTTTGGTAGCTAGGAGGGGGAGTATTTTGATAACTGGGATGAGGGGTATTTTGATTACTGGGGGGAGGGGTATTTTGGTAATCAGCCTGGGCATAACAAGCCGGGTACGAACTCTGTGAAGGTCGAGAACGACCTTGTTATGATGATGATTTCCTTGGGGTCTTCTTCCCCTCATAAGAGATAGATGACACATCATCTCTTTTCTTCTTCAACAAGCCTGAGGATCCGGGCGAGGCAGCAACACGGGCAATCTTCCCAGTTCTCAATCCATCTTCGATAGTCTCACCTACTTTGACTATCTCAGCAAATTTTGCTCCAACGAGCAACATGATTCTGTCATAATACTCGGGCTCTTGCACCCGCACAAACACCTCGACAATTTCCTTTTCTGACATAGGAGGTCTAACTCTAGCTGCCTCCTTTCGCCACATATATGCGAATTCTCTATAACTTTCGATCGACTTATGCTTCATCTTCTCCAAGGAGTAACGATTAGGAACGATCTCCACATTGTAGGTGAATCGTTCGATCAAGTCCTTAGCCAGAGCGTTCCAGCTAGACCACTGTCTCGTTTCATGAGACGTAAACCATTCTAGAGCCTCTCCGCTCAGACTTCGACTAAAAAGCCGCATTAACAAAGCTTCGTCTCTCCCAACTCCCACGAGTTGGTCACAGTAGGCCCTCAAATGTGCTAAGGGGTTCCCCGTCCCTCCGAAGATGTCAAATTTTGGTACCTTGAACCCTTTCGGGAGGTCCAAAATTTGGATGAATGCACAGGTCTTCGTAACTCAACCCGGCGACCTCAGGAATGCAGTTCAATTCGTTCATGGCTTTTCTAATTTCCTCCTTCATATCTATCTTGGCGGTCTCTTCTTTTGACCTCCACTCTCTCTCTCTCCTCATAGTGGTCAAGCTCCGAACCATGGGGGTCATGCTCGTTGGGGACTGGTATTTGGAAAGTGGCCTTTTGTGGTAGTGGTGGAGCAATAGAGGGACTTTGGGCATTTTGAGTGACTTGGTAATTTTGAGGGAAAGTCTGAGGGTTGGTATGTTGATTTTGGTGATGGAAGGAAATGTGCTAGTGGTTAACATTTTGGCTTTGAGGGGGCAGGCCAGTTTGGTGGTTTGC
>NW_006239135.1:976334-996411 GCF_000226075.1 Solanum tuberosum | reverse complement strand
ACTCAGAAAGGTTAAATTGCGTTGAGCTAAGGTCTTCTTGTTGCATCTTCGGCATCTGTTGGATCCGAACTCAATGTTTCCTTGTAGAATGAAAGAGGGGGAAAAGAAAATTTGAAAAGGATAGGGGCCGAGCCTTGAAAGGCTGCCTACGTAGTTCGAATAAAAAGGAAATTTTCATTTTCGTCCATTCATTTGATTGATTACAAGGAAAGTGAAAGGAAAACATGCAATAAAGCTCCTAAAAGATAGATAGTGCCTTCATCAAAACCTCTTCTTCTGACTGTCGTATTAGCCACGGGGGGTAAACTCATATGCTTCGGGGGCGGTTTCCTCATTCACTTTAGCCACGGGGGGTAAACTCATATGCTTCGGGGGCTGTTTCCTCATTCTCTTCTTTCCACCGTCCCTTGAAAGGAGGTCTATAGACAATTTCCTCCTCAAGTTCCTCTTCAACAGATTCAGGTCCAGTGCCTTTAGGATCACTGTTGGTGGCCTCTTGGTTGAAGAAATGGTATTTTCCATGTAGTTTTTGAAGTCTCATGGTTATATCATTGTTGAAGGCAGCATGTTCCTTCCGCATAGCAACTGTCTCCTCGTTCATCACAGCATATCTTGCCATCTTAGCCGCTAACTCTGTGTCCAGTGCTGCGCTTTTGGCTTGCGCAACTGCGGTGGATAATTCTACTTCTATTCTTCTTTCTCCCATCTCTCGAATCTCTTGTTTGAGTCGACGCAGTTTCATCCTTAGACTCTCCTCAGTCGTTTTCACTTCGACATTCTTGCCCTTTTCCATCTTAGCAGCAATTTCACCTTTCCTGAGATGATAGAGTAACATTTAATGATTTGGTAGTAAGATTTTATTTGTGGCTGAGAAACTCAAGACTCGTGGAAGTTTGGTCGGACATTTTGGTAGTGACTTGTATTTGGCATTTTCAGAAAATTTTGACAAGGAGTGGGCTAAAAATGCCCTCATTCAAAGCAACTTGTCACATAAACAGTTAAAGCACACAAGTAAACAGACAAATATCGCGTCCTAAACATGTATGTGACCCTTTTGTGCCAAGGGTAGGCTTAGCGAATTGAAGGATATATATGTCTTTTTAAGCCAATTCATTATCCCCAAAATATTTCATTAATAGCAATTCAAAAAATAGTTTGACAAACATAAAAATCGGGGAAAAGAGTTCGGAAAATAAATTACAAGACAAAGTACAAATAAAGCAATCCCACGCAGGGGATGATTACAAACTCCAAGCTCATCCTGATCTTTCCCCAAGTCTGCTCCTCTTGGCTATGCTGACCTCTTCCCACATAGCATATTTGTTCGCCCATAGGTGATCCCTTGCCAACCGAGCCCCTTCTTGATGTCTGAACCTCTCGACCGACTGAATCTGCTACTCCATGCTATCATATAATTATGACATACATTGCTTGGATTTTTGTAGCTCTTGCTTCAACTGAGCTATGACTTTGGCGTCTTCTGAGTGTCGACGTTGATGCTCTAACTCATTCCTATCAAACTTCTCTTGGAGTTGATGAAGTCGGATTTGATGCTTGGCTCCAATATCTGCAATAATATGGGGAACGTTTAGACCGGGTTCGATAATTCCGGCGAGACTCTTCTTTAACCATTCTTTGTAATCCTTAGAACATTTCGAACGAATCCTATTTGGCACCGGCTCACCCAATATCCTTCGAGTCTTCCATAATTGAAGCATCTTTTTAGTAAAAGCGACTTCGCCATTTTCATGATCCGTCACAAATCTTGTCATGTCTTCTATCTGAGGAAGCTCTTGTTTCCCTCCTAGCTGTCTAAGTACTCGAGAAAGAGCATATGGCCGAGTTCCTCTCAACCCAGCAAATATCAAGTAGTGGGCCTTTTCGCTTCGGATCACAATTTGTTTAGTTACTACTAAGCATTGGATCGACCACTGCACATTTTCCTCTCTCAAACCCTGAAGTCTCGGGTACCAAAATTCTTTGCCTCCCGTCCTATTGAAATGATTACGTTGCACCCACCAATCGTGACTTTCGAGCCTGTTTGGTCTTTCCAAGGGATCTGGTTCTGTTGGATCATGAGCTTTGATCAAGTGTCTCATCATCCACCATTGAAGTATCAGGTTGCACCTTTGAAAGAAACATGTGCCATTTTTACACATATCCAACGCCCTGTAAATGTCAGCAAGGATCATAGGAACCAAATTGTAGTACTTTCTTACAGGCCCATAGCCTACTCCACTAAAAATAGCATGAGTAACCATTACTACACTTGGATGGATGGTGTAGTTTGGTCTTTGGGGAAATACCATTGTCCCAAGTAGACATATCGCAAAAGCGAAGGGGCGTGTTTCCTTCCATCTTTCTTCCGAAACAAACTCTTCTTTGAACTTCTCGTAAGCTCTTGCACGTCCAAATCGATAATACAACTTTCGAAGTGGAATATTTGGCCCGGGAAGCCTGTCCATCCTTTCAGCTTTGACGAGTGACATATTTTCTTTGATTTCGGTAAAATCCCATACTTTTGGAAAGAGAAGATCAAAATCGGGTTGGTGTTTCCTCTTGTTGCACATGCCGATACTCTCGTAACTTGCAAGAACTTCATCTATTATCGGGGTCAACTCTACTTCCCCAAACCGAAATACCATGTTGTTGCTGTCCCAAAATTTCACCATCGTTCCAATCAAGTTGGGGTAAGCCACCATTTCCATTAATGACGGGAGATGGCCTATGTGTCTTTGAATTTTCTTCTTATCTTCCTTGTTCATGAATTTCAACCAAACTTGGAGGTAAGGATCAGGTATAGTCACCATTCGGCTTTTCAACGGCTCAAACGTCGGATTCATTCTACAAGAAAAACAAACAAATGTAAGTTAACCCCCACCCCCACTTGATAATTGATTTGTTTAAAAATGACATATACAACCTTCAATTAAAACACATAAGTATGATTGTCTTTTTATTGGCAAATGGGCCAAATAGACACAAGATGGACTTCTAATGAGCCCAACACGCCTTGAGTGTTGGGTCGACTTAGTTCAAAATTTGCTAAATCAGGGATTTGGTTTCGCTCTACGCTAGTTGACTAAGAGTGGCTTTGAAAGATCGGGAACCGAAGTGAACAACTTAGGCTAGAATTCACGACAACCATTGGACGCATGACATATCAATAAATCGCCGATCCTTCCGAAAAAGGGTTTAGTATAAGAAGTTCGGCTGCGATGATGCAGAAATCGTCCTTAATATACTATACATACGATGGAATATACCATGAATTGCAATGACAGTTATAACAAATTAAACACGTTGAGAGCAGATAAACAATTTAGCAATTAATACAATTAGTCAAATAAGTCAAATCTTATGGTTAGAACTTAACTAAATCCCCAGCGGAGTCGTCATTCTTGTTTTACTTAAAAAAGGTATATTCAAAGAAAATGGCTGAGTTTTAGAAAAATCGATTAAACTTATAGTTTAAGAAAAATTGAATTTCCAAAAGAACAGAGTCGCCACTTAATTTTTAGTGAAAAATCAAGAAAAAACTAAAGGTTTTCAAAAGATTTAAACAGATAAAATCCATTGAAAATAAAAGGGTTCAAAGTTCAATGTACATTCCGAGATGGTGTTAGGCCCTCGGAATGCCCACTAACTCGCGGTTGACCGGCGATTTGACCAAAATGATTTTGACTAATTTTGAAATTTTAACTAAGTAAAAAAACTCATATCGACTTTGACTAATTTTCAAATTTTAACTAGGTAAAATAACTCATTTATTTTAACTAATATTTGAAATTTCAACTAAATAAAAGAACTCGTTTATTTTAACTAATTTTGGAAATTTTAACTAAGTAAAAACTCATTTATTTTAACTAATTTTGAAATTTTAACTAAATAAAAGAACTCTATTTTAACTAATTTTGGAAATTTTAACTAAGTAAAAACTCATTTATTTTAACTAATTTTGAAATTTTAACTAAATAAAAGAACTCTATTTTAACTAATTTTGGAAATTTTAACTAAGTAAAAACTCATTTATTTTAACTAATTTTGAAATTTTAACTAAATAAAAGAACTCTATTTTAACTAATTTTGGAAATTTTAACTAAGTAAAAACTCATTTATTTTAACCTACTTATTTATTACTATTATTATTTTTATCACTTTATTTATTTTAAGGGGGTATGAACTAAATGGGAATTTTCAAAAGGGGAAATAACTTAAGTAACAAGACAAATAAAATTAAAGCTAAGTATAAAACAAAAATAGCTTTAATTTACATATACATATAAATGAAATGGCTATCTTGAGGAATTTAATTTAATTAAACCATAAGATAATCAAAGCGTTAGTCAAATACGATATCAAATAAATAGGAAAGGGAAAGGAAATAATTGAATTTGGGCCTATTACTGCCCAGAAGCATTGGGCCAAAGCTGCTGATTCTTAGGACTTTTAACCAATTCACGTTTTTGTATACGAAAGCCGTATATCAGTGCATACGACTTGTATATCAACCCCGTTTCCTGTATCTTGAACCATATACCAAATGTATACAATATATTTTGTCCCCTGCAACCTGTATTTCTTTTTTTATAACCGTATTTGTTGAACTGGACTCGTATATCAGTGTATAAAGGCGCTGTTCTTTCTATGTATACTTGTGTATACATCGTGTATACTGCCCTCTTTTGGGCTTTTGAGGCCTGCAAATTAAATTTCCAGCCACCTATATTGCTTTCCACCTGTTCATCAATTTCTCTCACTCGGAAATGGGGGTTGACTCGATCGAAAAAAATGTAATTGGGCCTTTATGGCCTATCCGAAATATGGGGGAAAAGGTTGGGGTCCAAGAGGACTCGGAGACAATCCAACATACGAAAGAAAAGACAACATTAGCATATGAGATAAGGAAATAAGAAATATGATTTTAATTCATAGCAAAGCAAACTAGACAACTCAAAACGAAAGAAAAAGCCACTCCCAATGAACTTTGACAAATTTTCAAATAAACACAAGATTCAAAAATGAAAGGAAAGCACACATTTGGCAAGAGGAAACCACATTTTTTTTAAAATTAAACAATAAAGTAGTACCCCTATCTATCATACTAGAAAGACACCTCACATCTAATCATTCTAAAGGAAATATTTAGACAAATATTAGCAAGGTATATCAAATAACATCCCATAATATAGCATGTTTGAAATATAATAAAATGTACGGAATATTCAAACCCATATGAGCTATTTGCTATTATTAATTGAATACTTAATAACCTACAGTGAGGCAAGAAATAGATTAGACAAGAATCTACATCCGACTAGAAGAAATAAATAAACTTAACAACAACACAACTTCACACAATGGTTTACGGGATCTCGGTTTTACACATTACTAGAAAGCCATCAAACATAAATGGACCTTATTTGCTTCAAAACGGAAGCTATAAACACGATACATCAAAACCAAGGGAATACATAGGGGGGCCGAGTATTCGGCAAGACATACAACGAGAAGTCAACACCAACAAAATCACACTTCAAATGACCTTGAACACTATAACTCCAATAAAACTAAAACAGAAAATAAAACAAGAAAGCTCGGATTTTATACCGACTTGACTTGCAAATATGAGCATTAGGACAAAAGAAAATGCTAATAAGACATATAGGTGATAAGACACAGAGGATTTGAGCTAATCGCATGCTTGAGGAGTACTTCTAATATTTCTGTGAATCAGTGGTATAAACATGAAATTATGTTTACAACAATAGGAACCAATTGTAATAATGAGCATCCAAGCGGGTGACAAGCATGATAAACAACGAAAGAGTGAACTGAGTAAGCGATGAGGGTGCAATATTCAAGATTATGTAGACAAAATTTTATGACTAAAAAATCGACATCGATTCTGCCTAATTTCATCATGAGAACAGCTAAATGTAATTAATACTGCATGAACATGAAGCAACACTTCACATCAAAATGGTCAAACCCAGAACAACGTAACTAACTAAACAAACAAATACAAATCCAAATTAGGACATAGACTGTGAGAAGAGGCAAGCCGTATACCTTTTTCGAGGCAGCGAAACAGAGACGGGAACGAGTAGGGAGCAGCGTCTTTCACGCAAATGCGCGGCACGAACAAGGAAAACACAGTGGACTCAAGCGAAAACTCAACCTCAACTGAGCTTTGCGAAAGCACTGGCAACGAATTAGAATAGAGAACTTTAGATTAGGACCGAATATCTTCTCTACTCTCTTAATTTATTTAGTGTGTATTTCGACTATTTTTGCTCTAGCTGTTTAGGTTGTTTTTTTTTTTGTTCTAGGAAAAAATTCGACGACCCCCTTACAAATGAATGGAAAAGATGTTATTTAGAGGAAATTATGGTAGATTTTGAGGGGAATCCGGATGGAATTAAGGCCAACTTGAATTTCAAACTCAAAAATTATTTCTACCATTTTAAGGGTAAACACCCTTTTTCCTGTAATTTTGACTCTTTCCGGAAGAGGAAAGGAGGGTAGACGCGTGCTTCGCTGCTACTATCGAGCCTTAATGACTCTATCGGTCCATGTGAGCATTTGAAGTTGTTCTTGTTGCTGTTAACGTGTACAACTCTCTGGATATTTTTTGTGAATGGGAATAGGGGAAATGGGTCGGGTCAAGTCGGGTTAAGGAGTTGGAGTGGGCTGGGTGATCTGAAAACAAAAGAGAAAAGAGTTGGGTTGGATTTTATTTGGTGGGCTGCTGGGAATAAAGGGGAACTTGGGTTGGGATTAAATGGGAATATAAAAAGGGGTCCAATATTTGGTCTTTTAAATTGAATATGATAGAGTTGGATTTAAAGTTCGGCCATATGAGTCTAAATCATAGCAAATTGAAAATTTTAAATATAACCGCCTTAGTTAATTAGGATAGACTCGGCTAGTAGTCAAATAAGATGAATTAATACAATTGATTTATGAGCTTCTCAATCTTAACGAGATAAAAATAACTGATTCGGGAATGTAAACTAATATTAAGTGAGCTAATTATCAAAACATTTTTAAAAAGTAAATTTTATTTTATTTTTAAATGATTTTTGAATGCTCGTAAGAAATGTAACAATTACATACAAAATTTATATAAAAATATTATATTGTTTTAAAATTATAAAAATGACTAAAATTGCTTTAAAACTTAGAAAATAATTTATTTATTTTTTTGAGTTTTGTAAAACTAATTATTCCAAATCATTGAAAATTAAGAAGCTTGAAAATTAATCTTATCGGTGAGAGTCAAAATTAGGTGTCAACATACATATCCTTAAACCTTAGGAATCAGGCTATTTGTAGATCGACTCGATCGGTTGAAAATGAAATCTATTATGCTAGATAACCTTCACTTTTGGAAGAGTGACAAGTAAGTCAAGTATGAAAAAGAGGCTTACAACCTCTTAGCCATGAATGTGGCGCACTTCACACCCATAATTAAGAACTTACATGGACATAATTTCCAAAGCTCTTGGTACATTGTCACTCAGATTGGAAAGCTGCCTCCGGTGAGAGTGGAAAGTTTTTCGGATGCGAAATTGAAACTGATAAACCCAAGGAAATGCCCACATGCCTTTTGATGGTGGTGTGGTTTGATTGTGGTGGAAGTCGTTCCTCAGCTCGCGTCCTACGAGTTTGATACTCCTCTTTGGACTATGTCCCAATTCGCTGCTAAGAAAAAGTTACACGTTGTGTTGCATCCTTTTTGATATTGTCCGCACCTGTGGTTTGTTTTGAGAATTTATCCTTGCGGATGCTTTCGATAAATACTGAGATAAAACTCATTTGCATAAAAATGTAATTCAAATAAGAGATAGTGCCTTTTACCATATTGTCACTAATTGCTCTCCTTGGATATTTGACGTCAGCTTCCTCCAGTTTGACGTAAACCAAATAAAGCTCGTATTTCATATTTGTAATATAATCTTCCATGTACTTTTCTTTTGATGTCAAAGTAATAAAATAGGTTGATGTAATATACTGATAGTTCTCTTGATATCGTTGTTGATGATTCTCTTGATGTTGTTCTTGCAATGAAAATAATGCAGCCGATGTTGATTTTCTTGCGATGCATGGAGAAAATTCTCCCTTGAAAAATACAGATGATGTTTTCTTGAAAACCGTATGCGCATTACAACTCATGATTTGTTAAGGATTTGGAGATGTCATTGCTTGCTTTGTGCATGGCAAACAATGATGATCTCTGCAACGAGCCATATGGCTTAATAATAATCCAATTGTAATGAGGTGGATGACTCGATAATATTCCAATTGTAACGAGGTGGATGGCTCGATAATATTCCAACTGTAACGAGGTGGATGACTCGATAATATTCCAACTGTAATGATTTTGTGATGGCTTAGGGTCGCGATTTGAGGTTCTGGGTTTGGTCGCTGTTTTGCTGGAAGAAGAAGAAAATGTATAGGGGGTGGGTCGATTTGGTATTGTTGTACGTTGTTGTTGTAACTTATGTATTGCTGGAATGGTGGGCTGCTGGTATTGTATTAGTCTTGGGCCTGGGTTATTTTAGAATTGTTGTGTAGTAATGTGGGCTGGGAATGGGGTTAGCTAATCTGACTTTTGGGATGTTAGCAAAATGGCCCAAATTATTTTACAAAGGATTGAATGGAGGTAAAAGAATGGTTGAAATTGCAATTACACAATAGCCATATGAATTTCAATTATAGCCACATTGATCAAATTTAGTAACCAAACTAATAATTAAATAAGATAAATTAATATGATTAATTAGTTAGCTTCTTAATCTTAACGAAATAAAATAATTAACTTAATTATAAACTAATAACTCAAAAATATAAGTATTAATTAACTAAACCAATTAACCAACTATTTAAAGTAAAACTAAAAAAAAAATTGAGGCGATTTTCGAATATTCATAAAATATACTAATTATACACATAATTATGCAAAACATATATATTATCTAAAAATTATAAAAAGATAAAATTGATTAAAAGTAACTTGAAAAAAAATATTTTGAACTTTATAAAAACTAATTATTTCAAATCGTTTAGAATTTAAGAAGCTTGGTGATTAATATATATTGTGGAGATCCAAAATTGGGTGTCAACACATGTCATTCTAAGAACCTGAATCGTTTCTATGAGTTTTAACCCTCATACGACACTCCAAAACTCCACTACAAGACTCTAGAACTCACTAGTTCAACTTCCTAGTTTCTGGGGTGTTACAAAAAAGGGCTACTATATTAATCCCACTGTCTTATCTAATGTTAAGGTATATACATTTTCACTTTAATAGACGTGATTTTTAGCATCAACGTCCATAAATTGTCATAACAAATAAAATGTTCAATTGTTAGGATGATGCTGATTGCACAGGATGAGATTTTTGGTCCAGTACAGTCCATCTTAAAATTTAAGTATGTGAGAACGATCAAATATATATGTTGACAGTACGTGGAGCTTTATTATCGACTTTTATTTATGGTATGCGCTTGTTCATTACAAGGATCTTGATGAAGTGGTACAGAGAGATAATAGTTCTCGGTGTTTTACTAGAAAATATAAATAAAAGAAAAATGACTGAGTTTTCGAAAAATCGATCAAACTTATGATTTAAGAAGAATCGAATTTCCAAAAGAACAGAGTCGCCACTTAATTTTTTATTAAAAATCAAGAAAAAAACTTAATGTTTTCAAAAGATTTAAACAGATAAAATCAATTGAAAATAAAAGGGTTCGAAGTTCAATATACATTCCGAGAAGGTGTTAGACCCTCGGAATGCCCGCTAACTTGCGGTTGACCGGCGATTTGACTATAAATGATTTTGACTAATTTTGAAATTTTAACTAAGTAAAAGAACTCATAACGACTTTGACTAATTTTGAAATTTTAACGAAGTAAAAGAACCCATTTATTTTAACTAATTTTTGAAATTTTAACTAAATAAAAGAACTCAATTATTTTAACTATTTTTTTTTTTTTGAGATTTAACTAAATAAAAGAACTCATTTATTTTAACTTATTTTGGAAATTTTAACTAAGTAAAAACTCATTTATTTTAACCTACTTATTTATTACTATTATTATTTTTATCATTTTATTTATCCAAGGGGAAATGAACTAGAGGGGAATTTTCTAAAGGGGAATAGCATGTAATAAGACGAAACATAAAAGTAAAGCTAAGTATGTAAATATTTCAATATGGATATATATGTATATATGAAAGGAAATGGTTATCTTCGGGAATTTAATTAAGTTAAAATCAATTCACAAATAAATGTTAGTCGACATAACAAGCAAATAAATAAGAGCAAAAGGGAAGAGATATAAAATTTGGGCTTTTGGCTCAAATTCGAATTCGTCTGGACTTTGGTCCACCTGCCTTAAAACTAAAGTTTACCCCCAAAACAATGGAATTTAGGCCATTTCAATTAGAAATCATTGTTGGCCACCTTTGGGCCTCGTCTTTGCACTTCAAAACCTGTATTTGTATTTTTTAACTTTTTTGTCGGCGTATACGGTGTGTATATCACTATATACCAGCTGCTTTTCGAGCTTTTCGGAGATGAAAAATTCAAAGTCCAGCTTGGTTTATCCTCCGAAAACCTGTATTTTTCAACTTCCTGCTGGCCGACTCGAGGAACATGAATATTAGGCCATAATGGCCCAATTGAAAAATGCGAGGAGAAGAGATGTAATCCGTGAGGATTCAGGGAGATTTCATATGCAAACAAAGGATAATACAAATTAGCATTCACATTTATAACAAAGGAATTTTAAAATAAAACTTAGTCAACAAAGAAATCAAACACACACTGATGTCATAACTATGACACAACTTGACAATTAATCACAACCTTATTGCATACTTGCTTAAAACGAATAACTCAAAACCAATTAGCCGAAACCTTTCGCGGCATAAATGAGATGCTAAAAATGGATTAAGCAAAATTCCAATAATTTGGACCTCTTTCAACACCCAACAGTAATAAACATACTTACTTGAACAAATAAAATTAGGGGGCCATTCAAAGGGGAAGAAAACAAGAATAGACTATACTATGAGCATCAATAAGGAAAAAACCAAACGTGCTAATGGTATAGCAATAAAACAACTTAACAATGACCTATAGTCATGCTTTCATAGTATGAACTAATTGATCAAAGATAAAATTTCTAAGGAATTGGACATAGATGAATTGCCGAAAAAATTAAGTTAAACGACTTCCAATCAATTAAAGAAAAAAAGACCATTTAAAGGAAACAAATACTTGATAGCAAGTAGCAATCTTGACCCAAATTGAAAGCAATACCCTCTATGGCAATATAAGTTAATAAACCGAATCGAAAACGCAACCCAAGGCCAAGCCTATGTCAACAACTTGAGACAACAAGATACTCACAATAAATGATCTTAATATAACGATTTGTCATTTTCTAAAGCAGATTTAGTACTAAAGTGTTTTAAACCAAGTCTAAAAAAAAGAAAATGACCTAGAATTGTTACAGTAAACGAATAAAGTATATGACATGCTCAACATATTCAAAAAAAATAGGAGGAGAAAATAAACAAAATCACTGGCTAACAATGTCTGGTTCTTAAATAACGAAGCAGTGAGCATAGACTACACCTTTTAACTAAACATGGAAAACATCTCATAGTGGAAAACATATAAAATAGGCAGAGATATGAAAGAATCGGAACGTGAGTCCTATATCGAAAAAGAAATTTATTATCACAAGAAAACTCTAACACTTTGACACGAATCTATATACATACCGATATGGATGAAAACTAATTACGGCAAGCTTCAGAAAATGAAAGAAAAAAAAAAGCAATGGGGTAATCTTTGATACGCTCAGAACACTTATCATAACATGTGCATGAGCACAAATAGAGAAGAACAAATAATGAAGAAGCAACACGAACTTAAGACGAGCATAATAGCCGCGAGTTTAAGAAGAGCACAGACAAATACATGAGCTCAAACAATCATTCAATCATCTTAAAAAAAAACGGACACATATCACTCATTTCAAGGAATAAGGTGAAAGGAATAACATCAAACTGAACATATTGCTTAAGCTCAAGAATTCACGAAGAGCTACACATCAAACCAAACAATGACCTCAAAACAGACAAAGGATTATGAGTCGTTTACCTTGTTCGAGGCAGCGATTTGGGACAAGAAACAAGCAAAGGAGACAACGAGCTTCTTCCAACACCACACACAAACTCCGAGAGCTCCGACGAGCAGCAATAATGTCTCGGAAAAAGAGATCGGCGCCTGAATACACTCTATAACACTTGATTTCTTAAGTCTGTATTTTCTTTAAAAAATCTATGTATCTTTTGCTTTTTCTTGACTCCCAATTTTTCAACTATTTTCCAATTTTTTCTCTTCCACCCCTTTACAATGAACAAAGGGAGAGTATATATGGAATGGAATTAGGGCAGAAAAGATGGGGATCAGGCGGGAGTTTTCCAGATGAGAACAAGGCCCATTAAATCAAATTTCAAAATCTTGCACCATTTTAGGGCGACACTTTTTCTCTGAAAATTCGCCCCATTCCAAAAGAAGAAAGGGGGACGGACTGGTGAGATTGAGGCACTCGTCCTTGGGTGCGATATGGATCGATCCCACAGCCCTAAGGACTGAGACGCGGCTTGCTTTTGCTGCTGCGACAGTAAAAAGGAAAGGGATGTGAGGAAGAAGACGAGAATTGTAATCCGCACGCGCCCAAGGTGTGAAGTTGCTATGTGGTTTCCGTCTATTGACGTTGGAAGCTGTTGTGTATAGTTGTTGTTTGACGCATTGAAGGAAGAAAGAAAAACAAATTGGGAACGTTGGATTCCCGTTTGTATTGTATTGTTGTTGTACGTAATGGGTTAGGAATTTGTTTTTCTTGTTTTGTGGGCTGATGGGTTAGGAATTAAGGGTGGGAAAAGTGGCTGGAAAATTGCACTAAAATGGGCTGGAAATCTGGCCCAATTTCAAGTCTCAAGGAATTGGAACTTAAGCTAGGAATGACTATCTTTGCAAATCGTGAAATAACTATTGAATTACCATCGTAATCAAATTGAGTTGAAATTGTAGCCAAATTGAATTAAATATTTAGCCGAATCAGTTTAGTTGGTAATTCGGCCAAAACTAACAAGACGAATTAATAGAAATTAATTAATGAGTTTCTTTAATCTTAACGATATAAAATAATTGACTTAATCATAATCTAATTAAACTAATCGTCTTAAAATTATAACTATAATTAAGACTAAACTAAATTAATAAAATACTTAACCTAAAAAGGTGTAAAAATCTTTTTGCGACGATTTCAACTATTTACGAAATATGCTAATCGGATATATGTACCTATATAAAACACCTTAATTATTTAAGATATTATATAAATAAGTAACATCATTTTAAAACTTGAGAAACATTTTGATTTTTTCATAAAACCAATTATTTCAAATTGTTTAAAAATTAAGAAGCTCAAAAGTTAATTTCTATCGTGGCGGGTCAAAATTGGGTGTCAACACTCGGTATGGTCTAGCTGCTGGAGTATTTTCACAAAACATTGACACTGCAAACACCTTGGCACGAGCCGTGAGAGTTGGAATGGTATGGATTAATTGCTTGGATACATTTAATGCTACAATTCTTTTTGGTGGCTATAAGATGAGTGGTCAGGGAAGAGAAAAGGGAGAATATTGTCTCAGGAATTACTTGCAAGTGAAGTCAGTTGTGACACCATTGAAGAATCTAGCATGGTTATAAACATAATCCTCTTAAGCAATTTTTACAAATAAAACTAAACCATCATGATATCAAATTACTCTAGTTTATGATGCTGATGACGATAAATGTTGGATTTCTTTCAAAACTTCTATATACAAACTGCAATTGAAAACTCTTGAGCAAAAAACTATCCAAACTGCAATCAAATAACACCTGAACAAAAACAAATTAAGAGTTAGAATAGAATAATCTTAACTAAAAAAATATGATATGAAAAACATTAGATATAAAAAACTTACCACATTGCAACACTAGAGTAAGAAAGATTAATGCAAGAATGTGGCTGAGTATTGTCGCACCAAACAATATTTTTTCAACTCTGTCGCTTTTTGGAACAAAAATATCTGCACTATGTGTATCAACAATGTCCTCTATCCGTTGGAAAAATTGAGTCCTCCTTATACTCCCCTCCAAAATCAAATTCTCAACCCCATCTACGGCATCAGCATTTGCTTGTTCCAATTCCCTTAAAACTATAGCCTCACTAACTAAATGTCCATAAGTCCTCAAGTGAGAAGCATTCAACCTTTTCAAACTAGAGAGGTTTGTTGTTACCAATTTCTTAACACGACATATGTTGAAAATAGAAGCCAAAAGTGTCAATACTAATATTTTTACTCCCTCGCTGCAAGTTAGTTTCCTCTGAGTAAAATAAGAAGCAGCCCCACCAACCAAAAACAGGTTCAAACTTTCATACACTGACTTGGATTGATCCTCCATTCTTTTGTTTAAATCAATCAACATGTTTTGCAATGTTGAAATCCTGCTCTCTACAGAATACAACTTAGTGACAAGTCCTTCCGAGACAAAAGGGTTAGCTGCTTGTGGTATATCCGGAGAGAATCGAGGAGTGGAAAGGTGTGAAGTGACGCTAAAAGCAATTTCTTCATCTGAAATTTCCATTTTCTGAATTGAAATCAAATCCAAAATTAAAATTACTCTTAGTGATCCATTCGTGAGGAGAACTAATCAAAGCAAACAAATGAGACAGATATATATTTCTCTAAGACCCAATAGAAAAAAGAAGAAAGCAAAGAAAACTAACGTAATTTAAACACATCACATTACAAAATCTTTCAACGTTCCAAGCAACAAGTGTCATGTTAAGAAATAACCGATTAGTTTCTTTTTATTTCCTGTTAGTTTCTTTAATTTCTTGGTTGTATTGTAGAAGTAGCCATTTGATTTTAAAGTACAAAATCCTTGGCAAGCTGGAGTACTTTACAATGAAAAAGATGCATTTCTCATTATCTTGCAACTGTAGAACTCAAAAGTAAAGAACTACAAGAAGGCTGAAAGCATCTAGTCTCCTAGAAAAACATATTTTTCCAAACCTTTAGAGTATTAGTTGTTGCACATCAAATGCGGATTTGTTTGAAGCCAAAGATGTATATCAAGAAACAACTCAGTTGACGTTGCTTCTCTATTATAAATTTGTTGGATTGATAAAAAAGAGTGAAGTGAAAGCTAAGTGGTATATGAGCATTCCCTCTTTCTTTAATTCATTCAGAACCAATTAATTCTTCCATCTAGGTGTGTTTCTGTTAGGGATGCGTTGGAAGTCATTAATTTAAGTATTGAATTATATTTTTACTTGCTTTATTTATTATTCTAGAATAGGTTTTATGTTTCAGAGTTTCATAAGGATTATGTTAAGTTATAGTTATTAGTTTGGAATAAGATTGAGGTCTCCTACTTCCATAAGTATTAGACTTCCTATAGATGTAATAATACTCCTATTTAAAGGGGATTTTGATGAATAAATCGGGAAGTCATTTTTCAGCAAAAAGCAGAAGATTAGAGCTCTTTCTTCCACTAAACTATAAGGTTTCAGTCTCACTTTAAAGAGCTGAAGAGATCGAAATTCTCTCTTTTAATGAAGTCTAAGGTTTCGGTCTCCCTTTGAAGAGCTGATTTATATATCGCCCTGTGTATCGATCCTCCAATAAAGATTCATAACAATTTGGGTGATGAGCCTAACACAATGGGCGATGAGATCAGTTCTCGATTTCAAGGAGAACATACCATTACATAAACCCTAATGCCATCCAAGAACAATTGTCTAGATTGGGAATTGACTCCACAAAATCAGAAACTCACAAACCTGAGTCAAATAGTGCCCAGACAACTAGCAGATCAATAATTCCTGCTACGAAAGGCAATACACCACCTACTTGTAACGGCACCAATAACCCATTACTTCAGGTACAACGTTGTGAATATTTTTTTTAAAATAAATTTGTAAACAACGAAAGCAAAAAAGATTGGTGTGGCTGGATTTCACATGTTTGAACTAGCACCATTATGGGATTATCAACATAAACGAGCGAAAGACTCAATGAGTTGGAAATAATATCAACAATTTGGACCTCATGAAAGTAGCAATTTGATGGGCAAATTAGTCATGCTTCAGCAAACTGATAAAGTCGAAATTTATCAATGTCAACTTGAAGCTATGGGTGGAATTGAATAAGTTGATACTGATCCAGATTTTCTGGATGATTGCCCCAAAAGTTGAGCTTGAGGACAAGCTCTTTCAACGTGAGGGGAGTAAAGTTAGGGATGCGTTGGAAGTCTTTAATTTAAGTATTTAATTATATTTTTAGTTGCTTTATTTATTATTCTAGAATAGGTTTTATATTTCAGAGTTTCATATGGATTAGGTTAAGTTATAGTTATCAGCTTAGAATAGGATTGAAATCTCCTACTTCCATAAGTATTAGACTTCCTATTGATGTAATAATACTCCTATTTAAATGGGGTTTTGATGAATAAATCGGGAAGTCATTTTTCAGCAAAAAACAGGAGATTAGAGTTCTCTCTTCCATTGAACTCTAAGGTTTTAATCTCCGTTAGAAGAGCTGAAGAGATCGAAGTTCTCTCTTTTTTAATGAACTCTAAGGTTTTAGTCTCCCTTTAAAGAGCTGATTTATATATCACCATGTGAATCGATTTTTCACTAAATATTCATAACAATTTGGGCGATGAGCCTAACACAATGGGCGATGAGATCAGTTCTCAATTTCAAGGAGGACATACCATTACAGAAACCCTAATGCACTCTAAAATTGCAGCAATGGAACAACGCCTCATCGAAAAAATTGTCCAAGTCATCCAAGAACAATTATCTAGATTAGGAATTGACACTACAAAACCAGCAACCCACAAACCTGAGTCAAATAGTGCCCAGACAACTAGCAGATCAACAATTCCTGCTACAAAAGGCAATACACCACCTACTTATAATGGCACTAATAACCCATTACTTCGGGCACATCGGTGTGAACATTTTTTTGAAAAATATCAGCATACAACGAAAGCAAAAAAGATTGATGTGGATGGATTTCACATGTTCGGACTAGCACCATTATGGTATTATCAACTTAAACGAATGAAAGACTCAATGAGTTAGGAAGAATATGAGAAAATGGCCAAAACCCTCCCCATCATATAGTCGGATTTCCAACTACACACTCATGTTTCACGGGGTTCTATTACCTCCATGAATTATTTTAAAATGAAATAAGTAGCCCCTTAAAACGTCATACCCAGATATGTTTCTTGTGGTGAAACACACGCGCTTGACACGTGTTTTCACCTGTAGATCTCTTTTTAAAAGGCTTTTTTTTCTCTTTCTTCTTCAATCTTTCTTCTTCATTCATTTTTTAGCCCTAGTTATTTTTTGAGAACTTTGATTTGGAGAAAATATTGGGGGTTAAATTGAGGGGTCTCTTTTGTCTTCTCCGGAGGGATATGTCGCCGCCGTCGACATAGTCTGAGAATTTCGTTGCCACCACCATCTCCATCTATGACTTTGTTATTTATCCGCCTTCACCATTAGCTCCTCCACCTACTCAAAGAGCTCCCGTCATTTCTTTCAAAGAATAAAGCTCGAAAAAGAGAACATTCACACCACCACCAAGACCACTATTAGTCTAATTAATGTTTGTGGGTATTTTCATAATTTTATAAGTCTATGTGATGGAGTTTTTATAATCAAGAGAAAATAATTGCTTGTCAAGAATCTAGAAAACAAACTAAAAAACACATGAGGAATTTAGATCTACATGTAAAAAATAATTTTTCTTTTTTAGGATACAATTGCATTTGAACCTAGATTGATTTTTTAAATTTGATTCAAAATATTTTTTTGGTGATTGGAGATGGTGGATTTGATTGTTCTTTTTCAAAAATTTATGAGAGTTGTTAGAAATTTACAATAATGAATCCGATGAAG
Source organism: Solanum tuberosum (assembly GCF_000226075.1). Classification (NCBI taxonomy): domain Eukaryota; kingdom Viridiplantae; phylum Streptophyta; class Magnoliopsida; order Solanales; family Solanaceae; genus Solanum; species Solanum tuberosum. The sequence continues at coordinate 978,351 of NW_006239135.1, read as the reverse complement.
ATGGCGGTAATGGCGCGGCGATTTTGGGATGATAAAGGTGGAGAGATTTGGCATATGCTACCATGGAGAAGAAAGAAATTAACTTTTTTTTAAAAAATATTTATGAAATAACATATTTAAAACAAAATTTTAATATTGTTTTGGCTGCTCACTCTCTCAAAGAGAGTAAAAAATACACTCACTTTGCCATGTAAGCATTTAGGGAGGTAATAATTTCAATTTTATAAAATTCAGGGGGGTAATAGGACCTCCGTAAAGTATGCATGTGTAGTTGGAAATCCGGCTATAGATTGCGAGGGCTTTTGACCATTTCCTCGAAGAATATCAACGATTTGCACCTCATGAAAGTAGCAACCTAATGGGTAAATTAGTCATGTTTCAGCAAACTGATAAAGTCAAAATTTATCAATGTGAACTTCAAGCTAGGGCTGAAATTGAATAAGTTGATACTGATCCAGATTTTCTAGGTGATTACCCTGAAAGTTGAGCTTGAGGACAAGCTCTATCAAAGTGAGGGGAGTAATGTTAAGGATGTGTTGGAAGTCATTAATTTAAGTATTTAATTATATTTTTAGTTGCTTTATTTATTATTCTATAATAAGTTTTATGTTTCAGAGTTTCATAAAGATTAGGTTAAGTTATAGTTATTAGTTTGGAATAGGATTGAGGTCTTCTACTTCCATAAGTATTCGACTTCCTATTGATGTAATATTACTCCTATTTAAAGGGGCTTCTGATGAATTAATCGAGAAGTCATTTTTCAACAAAAAACAGGAGATTAGAGCTCTCTCTTCCATTGAACTCTAAGGTTTCAGTCTCCCTTTCAAGAATTGAAGAGATCAAAGTTCTCTCTTTTAATAAACTCTAAGGTTTCAGTCTCCCTATGAAGAGCTGATTTATATATCGCCATGTGTATCGATCCTTCACTAAAGATTCATAACAATTTGGGTGATGATCCTAACACAATGGGCAATGAGATCAGTTCTCGATTTCAAGGAAAACATACCATTACAGAAACCCTAATGCACTCTAAAATTGCAGCAATTGAACAATGCCTCATCGAAAGAATTGTCTAAATCATCCAAGAACAATTGTCTAGATTGAGAATTGACTCCACAAAACAAGCAACCCACAAACCTGAGTTCAAATAGTGCCCAGAAAACTAGCAGATCAACATTTCCTGCTACAAAAGGCAATACACCACCTACTTATAATTGTAACACCCTGTATTCGAAACAGACCAAAAATGAAGATTTTGAGAAGTTTCAGGTGCAACCCACGGTTGCCATCCACGGACCGTAAGTCAGACCACCGTCCGTGCTGGTGGTCCGTAGTTCACCACTAAAGCCACTCCCAGACCCAGCTTAGAAAATTGGCGAAGTCCCGACTCACGGACAGACCCACGGTCCGTGGTCTGTGTCCGTGGATTTAGACCTCTTTTACCCAGCCTCTGACACAAACTACGGTCAACCAGCATGGACCGTCATTTGATCCACGGTCCGTAGGTCTGACCGTAGATGAGGGTCAACAACCAATTAGCTGAAAATTGTTGATGGGTCAACTTCAGATGGTCATAACTTTTAGCACAAAAAGAATTGTGTGTCCCATGACCTATGATATGATAGATAATTGAATCCTCTTTCCAACACCGCTGAGTATCCTAAAATCTAACCTCCGAGTGAAAAGTTATGCTCGTTTTAGTGAAGCCCTGTCGGGCAGACTCGACCGACGACTCCAATCGACGGACCGATTGAATGACGGCCCGTCAGTCCCGTCCGTCAGTCACTCCGACAGCAATTAATTCAGGGGTCCTTTGGTCTTTTCATATTTCGTTTAACCCCTAAGATACGTCGTTTAGACCCTAAATCATGAGGTTTTAGTCAGTTTAAGCCTAGAAACATAACTAGAACTTACTTAAGTCAAATCATTAATCAAACTTAGAAAAATTAGAATGCTAAAAGGAGAAGAGAAGTTAAGAACCCTAGTTCAAGAACGCAGCAAGGTTCCATCAATTCCA
>NW_006239135.1:958553-975737 GCF_000226075.1 Solanum tuberosum | reverse complement strand
CTCAGTACCTTTCAAGTACTGATGCATAAGTGCGCTATATCTTCTCGTGATGTAGGTTCAGGTTCTCAGCATCCAGATCACGCTTAGATCGATTCCCGATCTTCAGTTCAGCAGCATCAGTGGTGAGTCCTCATTCTTCGAGGACTAGTGACATGTTTATCTTTATCGCTTTTAGTCTTTAGTTTCAGTTTTGCTTGACCTAGTTGGGGCATGTCCCAACATTTCTAGTCAGTTTAGAGGCTTATTTCAGACATAGTTAGATTCAGCTTAGTATTTTGAGTTTGATATTTCTTTTTTATTAAACTCTCAGATTTAATATATTCAGTTATAGTATATGGGTATTCCCCATCTTTTCAGATTTATTTATGATTTAGCTTCCGCATCAGTTTATTATTTTTAGTATGCTCATGATCATGCCAGCAGGGTTAGCTTGGGATCACTTGTGGTCCTAGGTCCCGTGTTAGCGTCTCGGGGGTAGCTCGGGGCGTGACAATAACGGCGCCAATAACGCATTACTTTGGGCACATCGTTGTGAACATTCTTTTGAAAAAAATCAACATACAACGAAAGCAAAAAAGATTGATGTGGCTGGATTTCACATGTTTGGACTAGCACCATTATGGTATTGTCAACTTAAACAAGTGAAAGACTCAATGAATTAGGAAGAATATCAACGACTTGGACCTCTTGAAAGTAGCAACCTGATAGGCAAATTAGTCATGCTTCAACAAACTAATAAAGTCGAAATTTATCAATGTCAACTTCAAGCTAGGGATGGAATTGAATAAGTTGATACTGATCTAGATTTTCTGGATGATTGCCCCAAAAGTTGAGCTTGAGGACAAGCTATTTCAACGTGAGGGTTGTAATGTTAGTGATGTGTTGGAAGTCATTAATTTAAGTATTTAATTATATTTTTAGTTGCTTTATTTATTATTCTAGAATAAGTTTTATGTTTCAGAGCTTCATAAGGATTAGGTTAAGTTATAGTTATTAGTTTGGAATAGGATTGAGGTCTCCTACTTCCATAAGTAATAGACTTTCTATTGATATAATTTAATTTAAGTATTTAATTGATTTCATAAGGATTAGGTTAAGTTATAGTTATTAGAAAAAGCAGGAGATTAGAGTTCTCTCTTCCATTGAACTCTAAGGTTTCAGTCTCCTTTGAAGAGCTAAAGAGATCAAAGTTCTCTCTTTAATGAACTCTAAGGTTTCAGTCTCCCTTTGAAGAGCTAAAGAGATCAAAGTTCTCTCTTTAATGAACTCTAAGGTTTCAGTCTCCCTTTGAAGAGTTGATTTATATATCGCCCTGTGAATCGATCCTTCACAAAAGATTCATAACAATTTGGGTGGTGAGCCTAATACAATGGGCGATAAGATCAGTTCTCGATTACAACGAGAACTTACCATTACAGAAACCCTAATGCACTCTAAAATTGCAGAAATGGAACAACGCCTCATCGAAAGAATTGTCCAAGTCATCCAAGAACAATTATCTAGATTGGGAATTGACTCCACAAAATCAGCAACCCATAAACCTGAGTCAAATAGTGCCCAAACAACTAGCAGATCAACAATTCCTGCTACGAAAGGCAATACACCACCTACTTATAACGGCACTAATAACCCATTACTTTGGGCACATCGTTGTGAACATTATTTTGAAAAATATCAGCATACCACGAAAGCAAAAAAGATTGATGTGGCTGGATTTCACATGTTCGGACTAGCACCATTATGGTATTATCAACTTAAACGAGTGAAAGACTTAATGAGTTAGGAAGAATATCAACGATTTGAACCTCTTGAAAGTAGCAACCTGATGGGTAAATTAGTCATGCTTCAGCAAACTGATAAAGTCGAAATTTATCTATGTCAACTTCAAGATAGGGCTTGAATTGAACAAGTTGATACTAATCCAGATTTTCTGGATGATTTCCCCGAAAGTTGAGCTTGAGGACAAACTCTTTCAACGCGAGGGGAGTAATGTTAGGGATGCGTTGGAAGTCATTAATTTAAGTATTTAATTATATTTTTAGTTGTTTTATTTATTGTTCTAGAATAGGTTTTATGTTTCAGAGTTTCATAAGGATTATGTTAAGTTATAGTTATTAGTTTGGAATAGGATTGAGGTCTCCTACTTCCATAAGTATTAGACTTCCTATTGATGTAATAATACTCCTATTTAAAGGGGATTTTGATGAATAAATCGGGAAGTCATTTTTCAGTAAAAAGCAGGAGATTAGAGTTCTCTCTTCCATTGAACTCTAAGGTTTTAGTTTCTCTTTGAAGAGATCAAAGTTCTCTCTTTTAATGAACAGGTTTCAGTCTTTCTTTGAAGAACTAATTTATATATTGCCCTGTGAATCGATCATTTTACTAAAGATTCACAACAATTTGAGCGATGAGATCAGTTCTCGATTACAAGGAGAACATACCATTACAGAAACCTAATGGACTCTAAAACTGTAGCCTAGTTGCCTCAGTTAATGGAGCCTGGCGTCGCCATTATTGAAAAGCTACCTCTAAGCAATGACTTCCCCAGACTGTGTATATTTTTTATAATTTCCTCTTTCATTGAAAATTATAATAGAGTCTGTATATATTTCATATGGATAATCAACTACAAGCAAATTAAAACAGTTCCTCTTCTAGATTTAAAACGAAATAGCAACAACTAAACACAGAAAAATTAAAGGACGACGGAAACACATAAGCAGACAATCACTATCACGAACGAAATTCTCACAGAACACACACTACAATTTAGTTTTACAAACTGATAAGCAAATATAAATAAGAAAAAAAATGAAAATAGAGTCTGTATAAAGTACAGCTCGTCAACTACAGCAATAAAGGAACATTTGAAAAACAGAAATTACAGGACGACGGAAATGGTAGACCCTTCGAGTTCAAACAATCAGAATTACGAACGGAACTAATACTCAGAAAACACATAACTACATACAGCAACAAAGCAGTAAACGGTGCCTAGCGTCGCTGTCACCTCCAACGAAATCAATTGAAAAAGTGATGAAACGATTTCAAATACAGAACTACTTTGAAAACAGAAATTAGAGGACGACGGAAATGGTAGATCCTTCGAGTTCAAACAATCAGAACTAGCATTTTGAAATTACAAAAAGGAGGAGAGATACATACCGCAACAAAGTCAGTGAAAATCTTGCCTCAGTTAACGGTGCCTAGCGTCGCTGTCGCTTCCAACGAAATCAATTGAAAAAGTGATGAAACGATTTCAAACACATAACTACAGCAACAAAGGAACATTTGAAAACAGAAATTATAGGATGACAAACAATCAGAATTACGAACGGAACTAATACTCAGAAAATACATAACTGCTACATTGCAAAAAAGTGGAGATACATACAGCAACAAAGCCGGTGAAAATCTCGCCTCAGTAAACGGTGCTTCACGTCACCGTCGCCGTTGAAGAGAAGGCTTCAAACTACCACGAAATCAATAGAAAAAGTGATGAAACGAATTCAAAAAAATAACTACAGCAACAAACACAGAAATTAGAGGACGACGGAAATGGTAGATCCTTCATCAAACTAGTTCAAACAATTAGAATTACGAATGGAACTAATACTCAGAAAACACATTACTGCTACATTGCAAAAAAGTGGAAATACATACAGCAACAGAGCCGGTGAAAATCTAGCCTCAGTAAACGGTGCCTCGCGTCGCCGTTGAAGAGAAGGCTTCAAAATACCACCAAATCAATGGAAATAGTGATGAAACGATTGTGTCAGAGAATACAGAGACAAATGCAGTGCTCCAAATACTGCGCGCCTTTGCCTATTTGTGGAGCAGACTGCCACGCGGCAAGAATTTACCTTACGTACAAGTTATAAATAAAAAATTATGTTTGCAACAAAAAATACAATTTCAAAAATTTAAATTATATATTCAAATAAAAATTTTAATTAATCTAATTTAATTTTATAGGTACAAATTGCCTTTAATTTTGGTGGTAAAAGTAAGGAGTGTTCATAACTATTTTGTTTAGAGAGTTATTAGGTAACAAACTTTTTAGAAATAATTTCCCCTTCATAAAATTCTTTAAATTTTGCTCGTAAAGAAAATATTCAAGATATTTTTAAGATTATAAACTTGTTAAATTGATCAAAAGTTGTCTTATAAGTAAAAAGTTAAATTTTAGATAAGTAGGTTGTCCATCAGCCATACATTTTAATTTGTTTCCATAAGAAAGACGTTTCAAAATATTTCAGGATAGTGAATCTACTCGATCAATTGAACAGAAGTTCTGCTTTAGAGGCAAAATCAAGTAGGTACAAAAATTCAAGATCTAACACTTTTGGGATAGTAGGTGTAATTTCCTCATTTGATATTGAGAAAATTACAACTTAATATATTTGAATCATTTAGTTTACAAAACATGTACACAGTATTAAGATAGTGTACACTTTATACTAAATACATATCTACGCAAAAGGGTTGGATTTTTTTTACTAAAAATATGGTTAAAACTAGGGTTTTTTTTTCTACTATAAATTTAGACTTATTAATGTTTTTTTTTTAAACCATTGCATGTTTCTACTTTTATAAATATTCCAGCTTTTCTTTCTTTTAGTGTTAATTTTGTTCCAAAGGGGTTTTTATATATGGAATATTGTCGTTCAGAGAGGACAATAGCCAAAGAACTATAAAAATGTGGGACAAAAAAGAGTATAAAAATGTGAATAATTAGGGGTAATTTTATGTATTAATTCCCTCACAATATTTATTAAATTATTGAAGGTATCTAGCAAGTATTTACTAAAACAAATTAGTGTTATTAACTTAACTTTTGATATATAATTTAGATAAATATTATGAAAAAATAGGGTGAAGTGATAAGTCGTGTTATCAAGATAATGAGACCGACAATTATAAACAAGCTACAAAATATAGATACGATAATCTTAATTTTGTGACCAAAATCAAGAGAACTCCAGCTTCGACTATCATCAATCACCTTCTCTTTTGGATTGTTGTCTTCATCGTTAACAATATGGAAATTCATAACACTAGGTTTTGGAGGAGCAGCTTCTGATGGTGGTGACGAGAGTAATAGTTTTCTAGAGAGGGCGGTGGAAGGAAAACATAATAGTATCATTATTACAACTACTTTAACAAGACATAAGGGAAATTTTGTCATGCTAATTAATATTTCAATGAAACAATTCACTATTTCATGTGTATATATAGGCTTTATTTACATGTTATCTTGGATTAGGATTTCCCTTTCCTACTCGTTTCCCTAATGATGATGAAACTTTTTTTTATGGAATTTCTTCTGGTAACTTTTTATATTTTACACGTTTTCTATAACCAAAAACATATATATGGTAATTTTTATATTCTAATTTTGCACGGTTTATATAACCAGAAAACATACTCGAGTTATATAGCGTAATTAAACTATTTTTGAATGACTATATACGAAAGTTCCCCTTAATTTATTTAACGGAAAAGGGTCAAAATTGCCCCTGAACTATGTGAAATAGACCACTTATACCCTCCATTACATTTTGGGAATCAAAAATACCCCCGCAGTTATCCCAGGAGACCACAAATACCCTCAAGAGTTAACACCCCAATTTTTTAGTGACGTGGCAAGCCACATGGGACTAATCCCTCCACCTAAGCATTGCCAACTAAGATTCACTACAAAAGAACTTGACTTTTTTAGTGGCGACCACAAAATCCCAAAATATTGCCACTAAAGGTTATGAGTGATTTTTAGTGGCGACTAAGGCTCTAACAACCATTTGCTAGTAAAACATATATTTTCAACAAAAGAATATGATAATTAATTTTCGATTGCGACCTAATTTTCTAAAATAAATAACTTGCAATATCCTATATTAAAAACATCCAATATTATTACGAAAAATAATCAAAATTACTTCTCGATTCAAATCTCCTACTATATATATATAATGCATCATTGTACATTTTATACATTTACATATGACATAAAAATAAAACATATAGTGTCTTCAAACTCCTACTTAATCGATATCATATTTGGTTTTTTAAAAACAATGAAGAAAAAAACACAAAATTAGAAATTAATGTTAAAAACTTTTAGTGACGATTTTTTGGGCTTTTGTGGCGACTGTTGTTGCCGCTAAAAGTCTAGTTCTTTTGTAGTGAATCCTAGTTGGCAACGCTAGGTGGAAGGATTAGTCCCACGTGGCTTGCCACGTCAACAAAAATTTGGGGTGTTAACTCTTGAGGGTATTTGTGGTCTCTTAGGATAACAGCAGGGGCATTTTTTATCCCAAAATGTAACGAAGGGTATAAATGGTCTATTTCATATAGTTCGAGGGCAATTTTGACCCTTTTCCGTTTATTTAACCACCTTAAACACAATTTCATCCCAACTTCAAACCAATATGCTGCGAGTCCAATCTGGCCCACTTCCACTTTAATTATTCCTACTTCATGCAACTCTTGTCCTAAAAAGTTACTTGTATAAAACTATGTAAGTAGTTAACTTTCTAGTTTCTACTTGCTTGAGAATTATATTTCCCAAAAATAAATGTGGAAGCAACCAATCAACAGAGTTGTATCTACAAATTTGGGTCGTAAGATACATTGATTGAAATAGTGAAACAAGAAGTGCTTCGAATCATTGCAATTTAAGAGATTTCGGTGTCTATTTTCTGTGGTATGAATATGTCGTCAAGATTTAAAGGTAAATTTTATAATGTAATTGTAGGACCAATTAGGTTGTAACTTTTAGGGGATAGAGTATTGGCCGATCTAAAACTCACACGTTTAAAAGATGAAAGTAGCATAAATGAGTTAAAAATGTGTAGAGATATTAAAAGAAAAATGAATAAGAACAAAGATATTCAGAACAAGGTGAGAATGACCTTTTGTGGTTGAAGAGAGGAAAGCAAGGTTGTGGTTGAAGAGATCACGAAAGCAAGGTTGAGATGGTTCAAACTTCAGACATATGAAGAGAAGATGCATAGATGACCCAACTAGGAGGTGCAAGCAATTGATTGGTGGGTGAGGTGGTAGGCCGAAGAAATATTGAAAAAGATTATTAGAATGGACATGACACACCTACGACTTACCAAGGACATGACCCTAGATATGAGGATATGGACAACATGACACTAAGCTACCACATTTTGAAACCTGCATTTCTATGAACATTGGCATTGATACCTTAATCACATGAAATATTGAGGAAGCCAGTTGGCAAAGCTGATCTTTGGGAGATCCCAATCACAAGACAAATAGATGTGATTGATATAAGAAGCAGAAAACTGCACACACTTTATCCTCCTCAAACCCAACTTTGTAGAATTACATTGGGTATCGTGAATTCGTGATGATGTTGAAGCCAGAAACAAGATTGAATTGACCACAGAGTGCACAACCACTAAATTTTGCAATGATCAGGATAGTAGCATCTGAGATATTTACAGTAGGAAAGCAGAACAATTGAACTAATAACATTTCGATAACACGTTCCAGAAAGGCTAGTACTATGTACATGTTCAAGTGACTCATTTGGCACAAAACGGCATCAAGCATTTGTTAGTAGCTTTCACTGAGGTAAAACTTAAACCAAACTGTCATTAAGCTAAACAGATAAATGTATCTATACAACGCAATGGTGTTTGTTAATCATTCAGGGCAGTCATCATGACTACGGCAAAACTGTACTTCTAAGAAAAGTTTTTCCCCAATGATGAAATCTACAGAAAAAGCAGTCAACATTGACGGGAATTTCAAGCCCTGAATGCAGCATAACCTGGAAAAACAGTCAGTCCTGAGTCCAGCCATGCATCAGATTAAGTTAAGATTGATGTAAGGATATACTCCTCACCGGTAAAAGATAAACCCCAAAAGTAGAACCATTTACATGCCCAATCAACTACTTAGCCTATTCACAGAACAGAGCTTCTTACAGAACAGAATCAAACGCAACCTGGAAATGAGCAGTATGTCTTGGCTTTGGACAGGACGCATTACCAAGACCTTGAAGTAGTCTAAGAACATCAGCAGTATCATCTAGGTAATACTTGGCTTTGCTTGGCTTTTGCCCAACAGTGCAGGCAAAGATATCTGGGGCAGCAGTGATTGAAGAACTGCTGGACACACTGCTTAATATGCTTTCAAACATGTCCTCATCTGATCTATCGTCTCCAATGCACATAACAAAATCAGGTGGAGTCCCACTATCTACCATCATTGAGAGGACCTTTTGTGCCACTAATCCTTTAGTCACACCCTGCAAATAAGCACAAACAAGTAAAAATATGGAAGAGCATAATGCAACATGCACATGTCTGTATCTGCGTGAGACACAAAACACATGAGGGAAGGTCTTACTTGTGGCTTGACTTCGACAATATGTTGGCCTCTCTTAACAACTGCAGGTTCATCTGAAAGTACATTTTCCAGATGATCCAACAATTCCTTTGCCTGACAGGGGCCAAAGTCTGGGTCTGCATCCTGATGGTGCCACACCAAAGCAATCTCTTTAGGTTCAATATATGATCCATCAGTTGTTTCTGTGTAAAGTTTCATCACAGGTTCCACAATTGGTTTCCACTCAAGATCAGAAGCCAAACATTCCCAATCCGACATTTTACTACTCCTGCAACATGTTAGAAACAGGTTAACATGAAGGTGTCCAAGGAAAACTTCAGAAGAAAAACTCCAAATGAGAAATTATAGGGCAACTGGGACAAAGGACCGTGCTATGTTCACATAAAATATCCATTACCTTATGAAATGCCCATGTTCAGCAGCTATTCCAAGCCTTTCACACGGTGCAAGCCATTCACTTAGTGACTTTCTTCCTCTGCCACTAACAATATACACGGTGTTTTTAGGATCATTGCTTAAAGAATTCAACAGCGTAATAACTTCAGCACTTGGAGCTTTAACCAATGATGACCGAGGTACAACAGTGCCATCATAGTCCAAGAATATTGCCCTTCTCTGTGTCCTCCTTTATGAGGAGACGATGTGATCAATATACAGCTTTCTAAAATTCGGAGAAAGTGCAATAACTCTGAAGCCCAGGCCCAAGCCAATGCCCCAGCAACGCTTACTGTAATGATATTTGCAAGCTCTTTCCAATTCCTGCATAAAGCTACGAGCCCAGTAAGCTACATCATGAGAGCTTACATAGCAGTAGTGCTTCTCATGACGAAGTTGTTTCTCGGAATCGGACATTGTAATGGCCACATTTAAAGCCTCAGCGACAGCTTCAATATCCCATGGATTTACCCTAATTGCTCCACTCAGAGATGGGGAACAACCAATAAATTCTGACACAACAAGCTTGCTAGTTCTACGAGAATCAGTTTTAATACCCATAGCATCATCCATACCAGGAGAACCTTGCCAGCAAACAATATATTTGTAAGGCACTAAATTCATCCCATCCCTTACAGCATTCACTAGGCAACATACAGCAACAGCATAGTATGCAGTCTTCTCATAGCGAGGAACCGGACACAACATACAGCAACAGCATAGTATGCAGTCTTCTCATAGTGAGGAACCGGACGATCAATCAAAATTACAGGCTCATAATCAGATCTACCGTAAATTTGGTTGATCCTTTCAGCAGTTGAATATGTCTCCCTCTTTGCTTCCTGAACATCTTTGCCTGAGCTACGAGCAGGATTTACTATTTGAACAAGAACAAGTTTCCCCTGCAAGTTCTGGTCCTGCTGTAGTAGGTACTCAAATGCTAGCAATTTCAAACTAATGCCTTTAAAGATGTCCATATCATCCACACCCAGAATTACCTTCTTCCCCTTGAACTGTTCTTGAACTTCTTTAGCTTTATCAAAAGTAGAAGACAAATTCATCACGGACTCTAGTCGACCCATATGTATGCCTACAGGCAGAATTTTAATGTAAACTGTACGACCAAAATAATCAAGTCCAATATGTCCTCGTTTAGATTCATAATCTAAACCCAACATTCGACTGCAGCATGACAGAAAGTGACGTGCATAATCGAAGGTATGAAAGCCAATTAGGTCGCAATTTAACAATCCTTTGAGAATTTCATCCCTAACAGGCAGAGTTCGGTAAATTTCTGACGAAGGAAATGGCCTATGAAGAAAGAAACCTAGCTTGACACGATGGTAGCGCTTCCTTAAAAATGTCGGTAGAACCATGAGGTAGTAATCTTGAATCCAGATATAATCATCATCAGGATTTACCACTTCCATAACCTTATCAGCGAAAACCTTATTTGCAGAGACATAAGCTTGCCACATCTTCTGGTCAAAACGATCTCCATGATCAGGACACATTGGAAGCATGTGGAAAAGAGGCCAAAGTTGCTGCTTACAGAAGCCGTGATAAAACTTTTCCTGGATATCATGGGGTACAAAAGTAGGCACACACTTGAACTCCTCAAGAAGTCGCTGAGCAACTTCCTCCTGTTCACTGTGTTCCACATCAACACCTTCAGAGAACCAACATAGACAACCTCAGTTTCAGGAGAAAACCCATCCTTCAATTGCAATAAAAGAGAATCCTTATCTAAACTGAATAACCACTTTTTAGCTGTTGTATCCCTTTGAGCATGCAAAGGCAGCATGTTTGCTACAACAATTTTTCGCTCTCGACATGAGGATGACATACCATCTGAATCACCATCTGCGATAATTCCAGGAACTGTCATCACACATGGAAGACCTCTAGGTGTCTGAGGTATATCTAGTATATCTCCAGATGCCATGTCCAAAAGATTAGCACAAGATCTTGATGGCATGATTATAAAATAAAACTTGGTCTACGTTGTTAAACACGCACTGCTGGAATTTGAAATCTATGCTTGAAACTTTCAGTCCCAAAGCAATTGTGCAGTAACCTACAGCACCAACAGGTAGAAAAGAGAAATCATTATTTTGCCAACAAGTTCATCATATGTCGTGATTCCTAACATCATCAGTCATCACAGCACCAGACAATAGAACTATGGACTGGAAGGGTTGACGGTATTAACAAACATCAAACAAGGAATGGCAAAGAAACTTAAAGGGCAGGAATATAAGTGTCAAGAAATATTTAATCTCCAACTAAAAAAAGGAAAAATATTAGAGAGTTCATAGAACTGTTACAACATTGCAATGATTCAATAATTCATCTCAACCACATAATAAGAATGACATGAAATGCAGCACCATGGAATTCGACAGAAGTAGTAGTTTTAAACGAAAATTTACAAGCTGACAACTGATATATTATGGAAGCTACAAGTATTAACCAACTTAGCAGGGTGAAGGGTTGGTTACATTATAAGGTGGGATCCAATACATAAGAAGAGAAATGCACATTTCCGAATGTCATGGTCTAAGAACACGGCATTTATCATAACAACTGTAATATGGCTTTGATAGACTATGGCTGACTCAGTAGCAAGAGCAGTTACTGTTGAGCTGTAATAAGCAGTGAACAAAAAACAAGTACCAATAAAAAGTTCAGTTCTAATTTCAACATGTTGAATAAGATCGGTGGATGGTTCATAACGAACCTAGGAATGATATGTTTGTAACAAACTCGCATCCAAACCAAAACCTATTTGAAGGCGAGCGCACCAAATCATGCACCACTTCCAAGCTCTCCAATTAAAAGGATATTACAGAAAGGCCAACCATTAATCCTTTTATCTCTCTGTGAAAAACTAAATTGGTGGAGGAATACACATTCCAAAGATGCTTAAAAAGCTATGGCAGTTATTCACCATCTACTTTCTGAATGTAGCAATTACAGGTAAATGTGCTCACGGTGAATTGCATTTATCCTTTTTCCTTTAAAAGGAAATTATTGGATATTCAATGCTCCTTCAAACAATAAAGGCATTTATACTACTATTTGTCAAAGGCTCACTCAAGGCCTGAAGCGACACTCAAAACGTGTTGAGCTCTTTGCTTAATGTGCGCTTTAGTGTTGTCATCAATGTTATAGGGCATACTTTTCCTTGACAATGAGCCTCTTCTAAAGAGACAACACTAAACAATTGATATTTCACTTCATAGTAGAAAAAATTCAATTTCTTTGTCCATAAATTTGTCATTCATTTCATGCTTATAATTATTATCCTTTGACTAAACATATATATTTGTATTGTTTCTCCCTTTGCACCTTTTTTTATTAAAGGTCATGCTTTATGTGCGTTGTGCGCTTAAAACCCCTTTTTGCATTGTTAATGCTGCTATATATATCTCTAGAGTACAGCAATTGTGGGTCTAAATTAAAATTTAACGGCTTTACCAATCAGCCATAAAATGAGTTCTAACATGCCGTCAGAACTCTTAATATTTGTTGTTTAATAATATGCAAGAGAAGAATCTAATTAAGTAGTACACTAATTGTCTAGTTCTTTGTTCTGCAATCGTCATTTTACACACGAACCTCCAACCCAAACGACCCCTTAGGATTCTGTCTAATTAATCCCCTAAAACAAATTGTTGTCAAAGGCTCGTTCAAACCCTAAAGTTAGTGCAAAGCAGGCAAAATGCTTTGCCCCGCTGGGTGGGAGCTTAAGGCAATATGTCTCATCGCCAATGAAGTTATTGTAAAGAGCACACTAAACAATGAATATTTTACTTTATAGTAATTCTTTTAAAAAATATTGTCATTATGTATTTGTTATGTGTGTTTATAAGTGTTATTCATAAACTACACAATATTTTTATTTTCTTTATTTGCACCTGCATTGAAGCTCGTGCATTTGGTTTAAAGCCCCCATGGACCTTGGACCTTAGCGCTTTACACGTTTTTCACCTTTGATAACACTACTACAGGATGCTAGAGGATTAACACTTGACCATCAAATCGGATATCCATAGAATCTAAACAACCTGTAAAAGACAACTATATCTCTAGAGAAATGGATCAAAATAAGATCCAGCCTTGTCATCAGTGTAATAAATATGGTGGTGAAGTCTGACCTTCCACAGTCAGCGGTAACATCTAACTCAACAAAACAAACAGAAATTACAACCTTGTAAGAAAAAAAAAATTAGAAAGTACAAACATAAGAAAGTTCAGAAACAACTGATAGTTCAAATAAGGGCATCAACTATCTGACCATTGATGGTGTCATGCGTAACATAATCACCAGAAATGTCCAATGTCTGACGTCAAGCAAGAAAATCAGAAGAACTTTTCCCCTATGCAATGAACTCGCAAGTGACCTACTGAGTACTCAGATTCAAATAGCTTGTTCAATTTGGGTCTCGCCTCTGCTAATGAACTAACTACATCTTGTGAGCACTAGATGAAATAAGCAGACACTCTGTGACATGCCCTGGACCAAACTTCTTCCATGTCCAATACCATATAACAAGATCTTTATGTGATCATTGTGGGGATAATTATCCCTACCGGCACTTAGCTAAGAGCCTAAAAAGAAACTAAATGCCTGGTTCCCCCCAGTCCTTCACGGCATATTTATGATATTTGTCACCTTATGGGTGATTAAATTTAATTATTTCAACTTTTAAGGTGTCACACTTAATTTTATATTGATAGAGTGTGTAGGTTTGCGTGGTACACGTGCACAAGGAAATTAAAAACGTTGAAAACTTCAATGACTACAAACGGTCCATTTACGTCACTCTCAAAACTTGGGAAAGTTTTCCAATTTATCAACTTTCTTTATAACTTTTTACTCGATGCAAAATGTGAAGTCCACACGCATTATTGAGCTAAAGTTCCTCCCTCAAAACTAGCGGAACTTCTCTACCAAGAAATATTTGTCATCTTCTACTCATTAATGAATGGCAATTCACGTACACGGTCATGCATGCCATGATCTCCAAGTAACACACCATATTACACCTCCCTGCGCAAACTCCGCATCTAGGTGCTTTCACGTTCCCGTTTTTCTTTCTTTCACTCTCATTTATGACACTACCTCAACAAACATTCAAATACATGAACATAACAGCTACACATCTAGATTTTTCTTCCAACATTTACTTCCACAGCTATTAAATGAATCCGTTTCCGAATTCATTATTTCCACATTATGCCTTTGATATTAGCATGAAATTACTGGTACAATTCATAATGTTTTCCAAATTCAGTAAATCTGATTTTAAAGAAACAAAAGTACAACTTATCCTGACTTTGTGCAAAACAACCATTTTATGCTGATTTCTTCATTTCCATAAACCATTTCAAATCCTCCTTGAATTTTAAGTTATCATTCACAAAATCAAGAAATGATGAAACTGGTTCCATAAAAGTAAAGAATTTTCCAATTGAAAAAAATGGATATTTTCTGTAAGATACAGGACAAAAATCCATTCATTATATCAAGTCGAAATACAAGTACAACCATACAAACAAAAGGAATAAGGATCTAAAAATTAAACTGAACCATTAAAAAATAAAAAATCTCACCTTAAAATTGTAAACCTCCAAAAAACTCCCAGCAATTTCCGATGAGATATAACAGCAAAATTTCCAAACAGAAAAATTCAAAACCACTGCAAAAATCAAACAAAAAAAACACATCAATCTCTACCGTTTCGTCACCGAACAACATATACACCAATTTCCATATCAATGAACCTCCAAAACATGAAATTCCAGGAAAAATAAACGACATATCATAGAAACGGAGTTTCATATACGGTACCTAAAAGACAAATCCGGTGACCGGGAAAACGGTGATGACGTCAGAATCCGACGAATTCAGGAAGCACCAAAGATTATCACACACATGCAGAGAGAGAGAGAAAGTAACTGTGTGTGTGAAGTTTCAATGGAAGAAAATAGAGAGAGGAGATCAGAATGCAGCGAGAAGAAGAAAACAGCGAAATGGTACAAATGTTGCTGCAATAAGTACTATTTCTATAAAATACTCACTCCATTCCATATTAAGTTAATATTTAAGGTATTTTTTATTTTTCAAATTAACTTAATTATTTAATTTTTAAAATTATTTTTAGAGTGTTCTTTCAATTTTACCTTTCATTAGTTAGTATTGGAATTAGTGATTAATTAATATTTAGTTATTTTAATCATATATTTGACAACAATTAATAAGGATAAAAATAAAAAACTAGGTTAAATTTATATCTTAACAAACATCTCAATCAAACACGATAAAGGATATCCATTAATTACATGATCTTTGATTAGTAAAATAGTACATAAATGGCATCCTTAAATTACTTATGGGATAGGTGATTTCCCCCACTCAGAATCATTAAAAGACGCAAGGTATTTTTATATATGTGAAACTAAAAAGTCTAAAATACATATAAAATTATTTGATATTTTGTTTTTTTAAATCTGAATAGGAGGATATGATGAATTAAATCTTAGAAAAACTCACACTTAATTAAATGTGTATTGAAAGTGATGCTCTAATACGAAAATAGATAAATTAAACCCTTGTTTAGAAATTTTCACAACTTGTCTTTGCATATTCACATTTGTCTTAAATATGCTTAATGTGGGAGAAATTTGCACAAGATGTTAGCTTAACGTTCATAATGAAACTTGAATTTTCAAAGGATAATTAATAAACATATAGTAAATACTAAAAACAAAAATAACAAGCGCCAAGTAAAATTGAATGAACATAACCTTAAAAATTGGTTTTAAAAAATAGAAACTACTATTATAAAAAATAATTGTTATACTGTATAATTTTTTTATAATATTTTTTTTCTTTCGGACAAAAGGTTTTAAATTAGGAATATTATGGACGTGCATTGCAATCTCTCTCAAAAAAAAAAAATATAAGTCATGAAGAGGAGAAGGGCATTTTTATTTTTTTTAGTAATATGAAGAAAAAGTAAAAACTACAACGGATAAGATTTAAATAAATGACAAGCATAAAAAAAAAAAAAAAGACAAACATAAAAAAAAAAAAAAAACAAAAAAAAAAAAAAAAAAGACAAAGTCCCAAATAATAAGCATAATGGGGGTAAGTGCATACACTATAACACTCTAGTTGGATCACCGTTACCCATTGTTTCATAATGTATTGTATTTTACTCTATTGTATTGTATTGTATGATATATATATATATATAATATTTGGCTAGACTGTATTGTTTGTTGTTGTTTAATAACATTTTTATTGTTTGGTTTAATTGTATCGTACTATATTGTAATTTATAAATTTACTAAAATATCCTTAATTATTCTAGGGTAGGAAGTTTGAGTAGAATTAAATAATATAGGGTAAATGGTAAAAAATTATTATAAAATATTATGCCATGATATAATTGGAAAAAGAAATTAAGTAATAATGGGAACACACCAAATCGATTGTTCCATAAAATGGGGGTTTTCATTGTTACGTAACAACGAAATTTAACAATACAATACAATACATTTTAAGTAACAATCAAAACAAACATTATAGATATGGTAACGATACAATACAATGAGTAACAATGATCCAAACTGAGTGTAATAATTATGTGAAGAAAAGGTATGCACAATCAATGGAATTAAATGTTAATATCATAAATGAAAGGACTAAAATGCCTATAAACTATTGAAAATGATATAAAATTACTTTTCATTCATCTATTAGCTCCAAAATACCCTTCACATTCACTTTTGGATCCAATATTAACCTTTCTTTTAACAGTCATTTATTTAGATAAATTTAATTAAATCTTTAAAGACGTGGCGATCCTCTATTGGTCATATTAAATAAATAAATTTAATTAACAAATCCATCTATTTTTAATTAGACCCACCTCAAATCATATCCACCCGCCCCACATTAACTTAATCCAACCAATCCAAATTGTCAAAAAAAATCTCCATTATCATAAACTATGAAGAAACTTTATAAAAAACGCACAATTCATCTATCTCCTCCTTCAATTTCTAACCATTTTTCATTTTTACCAATTGCAATTCTCACTCTTGTTGCAGCTTTATTTCAAGAAGATAAGAAATCTTTCGCTTATCTCATTTCTTGCTTTTTCGGCGAGTTTGTCGGCAATCGGAGAACAATCCATAAGTTTAAAACCACCAACCCAACTCCATTACTAGTGAACTTTTTGGCGACTTTTCTAGTAACCGGAGGAGTACCCACCAGAAGTCAGCAACACCTGACTCGGGTTTTGAGAATTCCGATGGTGGTGGTTCGAATAGGTATCGCCGCCGCAA
>NW_006239135.1:956119-958536 GCF_000226075.1 Solanum tuberosum | reverse complement strand
GGTCCCGCCGCCGCAAGCGGCGACGTTGCTGACCATTTAAATTCTCTTAGCTGCTACTGTTTCAGCTGCTAAATGGACAACTTATTTATGAAATTTTTAATATTTATGAAGATGGAATATTGAGCAAAAAAAGAAGAACAAACAAAAGTGAGTCATCATTGAACAAAAACAGGTCATCTAACGGTGATGTTGGTTCTTCCGCTGAGCTGAAAAACTCATCATCTGAGTCATCTTTGAACTAAAATGGGTCTGTTTCCAAGTCGGATCATTCCCCGGTGGAGGAAGCTTCCAATACTCATGGGGCATGTCTAAGAGGGTGTTTGGATTTACTTAAAAATTGGTCAAACTTACTTTTAAGTCAGTTTTTTATTTCTGAAAGTATTTAATAAATATGAAAAATAATTTAAAATAAGTCAAAAATAACTTAAAATAAGTTGTGAAGTGTTTGACAATGTAAAAAATGACTTAAAATA
Organism: Solanum tuberosum; assembly: GCF_000226075.1. NCBI lineage: Eukaryota > Viridiplantae > Streptophyta > Magnoliopsida > Solanales > Solanaceae > Solanum > Solanum tuberosum. The sequence goes on along the minus strand of NW_006239135.1, from coordinate 958,063 downwards.
AGTTTAAAATAACTTAAAATAAGTCAAAAATCAGAAGTAGGTATCCCCTACTTTTTATTTTTTGATTTAAAAGTCATTTCAGTTTGACTTAAAAACTATTTTTGTTAAGTTAATCCAAACGGACTCTAATTAGAAATGGATAGATTTGTTAATTGATTTTATTTATTTAAAATATGACCAATAGAGGATTGCCACGTATTTAAAGATTTAATTAAATTTCTTTAATGAATGGCTGTTAAAAAAAAGGGGCAATATTGGATCCAAAGATGGATGTGAAGGGTATTTTGGAGTTAATAGGTGAATGAAGGGTAATTTTGTACCATTTTCAATAGTTCAAGGATATTTTAGGCCCTTTACCGTAACATATTTTAAATATTTTTGATTAATTTTATATTTACTTTGTTCTTTAATCGTAATATTATTGTTTGTTTTAATAATATGAAGATTGTAAAAAAAATAAAGCTTGATAAATTTTACATCTATTAAATGAAGAATATATTTTTTATCAAATAAGTTAAAATATATTTACTAATAACAAATTCTTCCATTGCATGAAGTTGATCCTTTAATATACAATATATATTTCGGTGTTCCATTCTCCTTAAAATGTCTAAGAAAGATCTCATAATGTGAAACAACACCGTAATACTAAATAAATACATCAGCAAGTGAAATTTATATTAAAAAATATATTTAATAATATAATACCTTAATAGAACTTCCTATCCATTTTTAAAAAAAAACTTCACCCTTTCAATTTCGTTATATCTTCTTATATTTAGTAGAAGAATCATCATTTATTATATTCTACTCCACCTTAATTTGTATCATCGGAGTTTAAGAATAAACATTAAATTTAAATCGAAATAAAAAATCATTGAAAATGACAGAAAAAATAATAATAGTATGAAAATCAAATGCAAGAAAAGCTTTTTCACTATAATATTTTTTGAAATATATTGATAACAATTAAAATAGAGTTGTTATTTTATCATTAAATTACGTTTGATCGAATTGAATTAGTAGAATGGGAAAATATATTAAACTAATAACCTTTTAATATTATTAAATGTATTTTCTTTTTAATTGAGTAGTAGATCAAAAGTTCCGAATTAGGATATTAAAATAATATCTTACTCTCTCTTTAATTATTATGGTATTGTAAACATTTATTTTCCTTAAATGGTGATTCATTTTCCATTTACAACTATATTCAATTAATTTCTAATGTATTGAATGTTGTTATGGGATATTGAAATAATATCTTTATCTTTCCTTAATCATAATAAATTATAATTTTACCTTTATTTTTCTGAATTGATAATTTTCTTTTAATTCTAAGAACATATTGCTTAACATATCGTATTTAGTATGACAAAAAAACTCAAAAATTTGAGAAATTAGACAAATAGTAATCTTAAGTTCTAACTAAAAATGTCACATCATCATTTACATATCCAACTTTATATATATAAAAGAGTAAAAAAGAAAATAAAAGAGTTAAAAAAGAAAAAATAAGTGATTTAAAAAAATTATTTAACTAACATTAATATTGAGATGAAGATTAAGGAAAGAAGTGAAATAAATTAGTAGTATTGATGATGATAAAATTTAAATAGAACATTTTTTATATTTTATAAATATTAACATAAAATTTCCAATCTATTAAAACTAAAAATAAATGCTAAAAATAAAAATAAAATCGTGAATTATTAGAATGAGAAAAAAATATTAAACTAATAACCTTTTAATATTATTAAATGCATTTTCTTTTTAATTGAGTAGTAGATCAAAAGTTCTAAATTAGGATATTAAAATAATATCTTACTCTCTCCTTAATTATTATGGTATTGCAAACATTTATTTTCCTTAAATGGTGATTCATTTTCCATTTACAGCTATATTCAATTAATTTCTAATGTATTGAATGTGGTTATGGGATAT
>NW_006239135.1:950549-955952 GCF_000226075.1 Solanum tuberosum | reverse complement strand
CTTAATCATAATAAAATTATAATTTAACCTTTATTTTTTTGAAATGATTATTTTCTTTTAATTCATACAACATATTAATTAGTATATTGAATGTAATTATAATAAAACATGTTGTATTTAGTATGATAAAAGAATACAAAAAATTGAGAAATTAGATAAATAGCAATCCTAGCTTCTAAGAAATGTCACGTAAAAATGAAGATTATCTTATATAACAAAATGATATAAATTAAATTAATGATGAAATGAGGACTAAGGGAAGAAGTAATAAAATAAATTAATAATAATATTGATGATGATAGGAGTTCAATAAGTCATTTTTTATATTTTATAAATTTTCAAATATAAAATTTTCAGTCTTTTAAAATTTAAAAATGCTTAAAAAATAAAACTAAAACTAAAAATCGATTCAACAATTATTTTAAGGAAAAAATAACAAAAAATGTTAGAAAACATTGATAAGAATAAATAGATATCAATTGCTACGAAGGATGTCACCCCACGTTTACTATTTTAGCTTTATTATTACATATGGATAGAAACTTTAAGAAGAAAAATGATCCAAAAAAATTAAAAATGACAAATCAATTATAGTAAAATACATATGTAATTCTTATAAAGTTATAATAACTAATTTCTTAGAAATAAATAATTAAAAGGAAAGAAAAAAGTAATTAAGAAAATAATATATATATATATATATATATAACTGTTATAAATGCATTGCATTGTGTGTGGATTATCCATTAGATTTATCCAAGAATTAATTGGATTCATGTATGGGTGCTTCCAAGGTGATAAGAACCTTAAGGGATAACTATGTATCTACTACTTTTGTGACCTTTGGGAGTGACATCTCAACACTATAAATAGAGATATCACTCACCATTTGGAACACAATTTGAATAAGAAGAAGTCTTCTCCTTCATCAACTTCTCTTGTCTTATTTTCTTTATGATTATATTATTATGAGCTTGATTTTATAACACGTTATCAGCACGAGACTCTAATATCATTTTGATTTTTCCAAGTTGAGTATCACTTCTTAATCTGGTATGTATTCATAACTTTATTTGGATCATCTCTCTTATAGCAGGTATAATATATGCATATACTCTAAACAGAAAGTTTTAGAGTTGGCTGTCCGTTTATACTTTGATGCAAATATTTTACTAGTACGTATTTAATGATCATTACAGTCAATATGCACAACAAAATAAGGTTAATTATTTTCTTTCACCCATCTTTATATTGTGTGCAATATAATATTATTAGATAGCACATACAGTAGTTTTTATTCCACAAACAAAAGGTGTAAAATTTCGTCTGTATTGTAATTCGAGTAGTAACTTTGGAAATGACATGCATTTAATTGCGTATGTAACTCTTCTATTTTGAAAAAATTAAGATATTAGTACATAGTTAGTTGATAATGTTTTTATTGTTTCTTTTGTTCTATATTAATCACAAAGTGATAATATTTTTTTTAAAAGGCTCAACGGTGAGTCTTATTGCATTTGACTTATTATGTTAGTGACTGAGGGTAACACGGTTGATTCAGGTTCTATCGCACCAAAAGGGCAAGATATTAGGTTAAAGTCCGGATGCACATAATGAAAAATATTCGAGGATAAGACGATAGATTCAAGTTCTATCGCACTAAGAGGGTATGACATCAATTTGAGTTTTGATGCACCATGATGATAAGGTATTGGGTCCAATCTCATAGATTTATGACCTAAGATGACGTTATATGAATAAGACGTTGGATTTAAGTTCTAATGCACCATAATGATGATAAATTGATGACTAAGGCAAAAATAGTATATTTTTAATGAAAAGTTTTGAAATTCGTCCCATTAAATTTGCTCCATTCCTTGAAAAGAATGTGGTAGCAACTTATGATAACTTTGAAATCCGCATGTTGACTTGCTCCATTCTATCATATGAATGGTGTAGCAGTGAATAATTAGTCTGAAAGATGACATATAATTAACGATATGAATAAGGGCGTGAAGGACGGAATTATAATAGTCATCACTGTGGTAATTATAAAAGGAAGAACAGTATGGGTTCTCCAAATGGTCCTTCAAAATGTGAAGGTAATTTTTATCATCAAAATGGTATGAAAGGTCATTGAACTTGTGGTTGTTGTTGACCTAATAATTTGTTAAGTTTATAAAGCTACCATCAAAAGAAGGAGATAAAGTGGTGGTACACTTGACTTTTCAAAAGTGACGTTAAGGTATGTCATGCAAAAATGATAATTTAAGGACATGACAATGAGCTTATAATCAAATTTAAAAGCACATGATTAGTTCATTCCTTAAAGAGAATGCGACTTGTGATAAACATGATGAATGTTCGACCATTCTGAAAGTGAATGTGTCAAAATATGAAGAAAAAAAATATGAATAAGAAAATATTCATGTATGGTTGGAAATATGCCACAACTCACCTCTACGGGAGGTTTGAGAGGAATAAAAATATTTTATTTGACAGAAATGGTCAATGGTATTGTACGCTTATACGTCATAAATATTATGGTATGTTTATTGTGAACTACCGAAAGGGCAAAAGAAAGAAGTAATTCTTGTCTATAAAGGTTGTGGCCATGATCAAAATATATTATTGTGTGGCAATACAAATTAGTCATTGGTTGGTGTACCTATGGTACAACAAAAGTAAAGCAAGAAACATGTCTTGCTCGTAATAATTTTGACCATGACAATAAAAATATAATTTTCTCCTTGAAGGAGATGCTCACCATATAGATGATGTCATGAAATATGTGATAGTACACAAAAATTAATTACAAGCTCTAACGAGTTGTGTTATTGCCAGAGAAATAATATTGGGGTTGTAGTAAGTCTCAAAAGAAACTTTTTAAGTTTCAGATGAATTGAAAAGAAATATTGAGACTATAAATTACGAAAAGATTTAATATCTTCAAATTACTACAACTGAAACGGGTTATAAAAGATTACCAATTTTTTCCTCTTGTTTGTTGCACACAAACATGGACATGCTGATCAAATCACATGCGAAAGTAAACTATAAGTGTACTGGAATAAAGATCGGTTGGCATGATCGGTTGATCATTCCAATTAAAATATGATGCAAAAATAATTGAGAATTCACATAATTATATACTGAAGAAATGAAATATTCTTCAAGAATTCTCTTGTGTTGCTTGTTCTCTAATGATTTGATCATTGTATCATTGTACCAGCTAAGGTTGAGATTATACTCCCTCTGATTTTTGGAACATATAAAACGGTGAATATGGGCCCGCTCACCTGCCATCTGGACCGTCTTTAACTGTATAATAAGTTACATCTATGAGATGGTCACATGTGCTTTGTTTTCAACTTACAAATTGGTTTTTGTAAGGTTGTTTGCTCGAATTTCTAAATTAAGAGCCAGTTTCAAACTATGAAATTATGTTGATAATGCTGGACAGTTTAGCAAAAATTGTATGCCTCTAGTTATAGCTAAACCATGGGTATGTGAACAAAACTCCCACATAGGATTTGGTATGAGATGAATTTATTTAACATGTAGCAACACTTGTACGCATCAAGACAACAAAGGTCCCCTATCAAAATTGGTTCAGGGTCAGGAATCAAATAATTTTCATCTAAAATGTTGAATGTGCGGTTATGATTTAATTGCTCCACCATGCACAAAGATAAATTCCCAAATAAGGTTGGGATGAATGTTAGATTTTTAACATTAGGGGGAGAGATGATTGACAATTGAAAATTATGTGTGAGGTTAATTATGAATTATCTAGATCCTCGTTAAAAGAAAATGTGAAATTGAAATTCAAGTGATAATTCATTTGCATAATGTTGCAAATCAATTGCCAGATGAGTTTACTGACCCTATGATATAATTCAGCTGCAAATGCTCCAATGAGAAGTCCTTGAAGGGACAAAGTCTATGATACGCTTGAAGCGTAATAGACCAATCAGTTCCAAATGTAAAACTTCTTAAAGAATGATAGGAGCACATGATCAATATGGTCATGATGATGAGGCAAGTGCTATAAAAGAGCACCACGACATAACACTTCGTAAAACCTTGAAAAAGATTCAGGTACCTGAAAATGATGACAAATAAAGAGATCTCGATAAGTTATGTCATATTGAAATCGATATCAAATAACCGTCGACAATATCTTTGATATGAAGTAACGCTTCATGATATAGATCGTGACGAGGATCTTGAATTCAAATATGTCACATAATGTGGACAGATAAATGATTGGCCAAATAAAATGCATAATTCAAGTATATTTTGTTTCACTTAGAAAAGTGATGTTTTGGATTGATAGTCCATAAATCAAGGTATAATGTCAATGGGGTACAAATAAACTATTATGTGATGGTATAACCGTAAGATATCAAGTACGGCTTGTGCCTTGGAGCATAAAGGTTTCTCACAAATATCCTGACATTATTGGAGATGTTTTCTCCTATGGTGGATGCAATGAGATTTGTTTTGATCTTTTTGCATATAATGAATAATTATCATGTCTAGCTAGACATTACTGAAGGTTATATGAAAATCCTTGAAGCAATCAAGGTGTCTGAAGCATATAAAAGTTTGAAGGAAATTTTTTCAATAAAGCTTCAAGAATCGTTATATGGATTGAAATAATCAAGGAAGAAAAGGATACAAAAACAATGACCCTAATTGTCCTTGCATTTTTATGAAAAATTCAGGATCTGAATTTGTTAAAATAGTTGTGTATGTTGATGACTTGAATATTATTTACACTCTTAAAGATCTTTTAAAAGCTATTGAGTGTTTGAGAAGGGAATCTAAAATGAAAAGATCCTGGAAAGACAAAATTTAGTCTTGACCTACAGATTGAGAATTTGACGAATGAAATATTTGTCTATCAATCAACATATACATAATTTTTTTGATGCGACTTTATATGGATAAATCACATTCATTGAGTACCCCAATGATTATGAGATCGATTGACATAAATAAAGATTCACTTTGATCTCAAAAGAATTATGCATAGTTTCTTGGTGATGAAACTCCATATCTTAGTGCAATCAGGGCACATCTTGCTAAAAATACTCGATCAGATATCTGTTTTGGAGTAAATTTACTAGCAAGATTCAGTTCCTCCCCAGCAAAAGGACATTGAAATGGTGTTAAGCACATACTTGAATATCCTCGAAGGACCATAGACATGGGTTTATTCTATTCTGAGGAATCCAAGACAGAATTGATTGGTTACGCAGATGCAGAATATTTATATGATCCGGATAAAGCTCGGTCTCAAACACGTTATTTGTTTACATGTGGAGGCACAATAATATCATGGCGATCAATGAAGCAAATGTTGGTGTAACGACCCTAAAAACGAACTAGTGAAAC
>NW_006239135.1:945539-950449 GCF_000226075.1 Solanum tuberosum | reverse complement strand
TTACGACTAGGGGGTGCTCCCGGGTCGTGACAGTTGGTAATCACTTCTTCAAACGATGCAAAAATAAAAGCCCTCCATGAAGAAAGTAGAGAGTGCGTCTTGTTGAGATCAATAACACACCATATTCAGGAAATGTGTGGTTTTTCTTTGAAAAAAATATACAACCACAATGTATGAAGATGACAACAACAAATGAAAGTGTCCACAAGATGATTGTTGCTATGAACAGTTGAACGAGCTAATTTACTTGCATTAACGAGGTCACGAATAGAGTGATTTCAAGAATGTATTCGGCTAAGCTCAAAGCCTCATCATATCCGTGAAACCAGAAAATGACATATCAGAAATGAGTTCAATCATGCAACATCTTCATGAATATGATTTGATCACAAAGAAACTGTCAATATTTGAGAAGTTGGTATATAAGATTGGATGACATCATCATAAGAAATTAAGTGATGTTTTGTCCCACTGGATTTTCCTGGCAAGGTTTTTAATGAGGCAACAAATAATGCGTATCAAATGATATATATGTGTACTCTTTTTCCTTCACTAGAATTTTTTCCCACAGGGTTTTTCCTAATAAGGTTTTAACGAGTCACATAATCTATGGACATCCAAGGGGGAGTGTTATAAATCCATTGCATTGTGTGGATTATCAATTAGATTTATCTAAGAATTAATTTGATTCATGTATGGGTGCTTCCAAGGTGATAAGAACCTTAAAGGATAACTATGTATCTACTACTTTGGTGACCTTTGGGAGTGATATCTCAACACTATAAATAAAGATATCACTCACCATTCGGAACACAATTTGAATAAGAAGAAAAGTCTTCTCCTTCATCTACTTCTCTTGTCTTCTTCTCTTTATGATTATATTATTATAAGCTTGATTTTATAAAAATAACACTAATTATGAGATTAATAGCATTGATGAGGAAAGGAACTAAATATGATCATCTTTTTAATTTTTTTTTTTTTGAAAATATATAAAAAGTTTATTTAAAGATAAATAAGAAAAAAAACTTTAATTAAAGATAAAAAAAAATCAAGACAAAATAAAAGAAGAAAGAAATTAGAAGAATAATGAGGTTGAAAGAAATAATATCTAGTTTTCTCTTTTTTCAAATCACAAAATAATTTTTTGCTTATTCTCCTCCTAATTTGATACGAATTCCATAAATAAAATGATTTTTTCTCCAAATAATTCTTCTTACCCTTTGAAACACTAATCATCTTTCCTATAAATTTCTCAATCAAAATGAATTTTCTCTCCTTGCAGGAAGAATAAACATTCTTTCAAAAAGTCTTTCATTTTGAAGAGAAACTTTTGTTACATGATCTCTTTCTTTACATCAATATCTTCACAAGAATCATGAGATATTCTGTCTTTCTCTTTTGTTTAAAAAAGTCACATGACCTAGAAATTTGATGGACATCTTAGCGAATATTCATCATCATCATTAGAAGAAGAGCCAAAGTGAAGAAATTTGTTGTTGTTTGTTACAAATGCTCAAATATTTTTATTTTATCGGCTAAATAAATATAAACAATTATGCAAAATGAATAGTGTTTTATCTTTTCATCTTCCATTTACTTAAATCTATATCAGTGTAATGGATGTTATATAGGGCATAATTAATTGGGTATGACATAAATATTTTCATTTTAAAAAAAAAATACATATAAAAAATACAAAACAAAGATAAAATATCAAAAAAAGGAGAAAAAAGATTTTTTTAAAAAGGCAAAATGATCTGATGGACCCTTATACTTGTATCAGATTGTAAAGTGAACCCTTTTACTTATAACTTTGTCAAGTGAACACTTAAACTTAATGAAACACAATATTTTAAACCTTTTTTTCATTTGAAGAGGGTGCGTGTAATACAACCAAATACACGTAAAATCCACGTCATTTTTTAATGACAAGTCAGAAATTAAAGGGAAAATGCATAAGTACCCCCCCAGCCTATGCCCCAAAATCCCCTGAGACACACCTAAACCTTTACTAAGGTCCTATTACCCCCCCTGAACTTATTTTTTAGTTAATTGTTTACCACTTTTCGGCCTACGTGGCTGAGTCCGTGATTTTCACCTATGTTAAGCGCGTGGGTGCAGCTTTTAGACAGCACTGACCAATAAAAATTGGTCATGTATTAATTAAACTTGGAAAAAATAAATATTAACTCAATTGTCTTCTTCTTTATTATTGTTCTTCACTAGTATACGTACCCGCGCGTTGCGCGGCTATATATTAATTTAGAATTATTTTAATTTAATAAAATATCAAATACTTCAAATATTTTTATATATTGTCCTTTATTACTTTTATGTTGTATTAATAAATTAATATTTTCATATTGAAAAATTAATATTTAATTTTTTTTCACATGAAATGTAAAATATCATAAGATTAAATGACATGTTAGTATATTTTGAATATTTATTTTTCGAATCCAAAACATTCTTTACATTCTGAAATTTTGCGTCAAACTATAATAGAAAAATGATTTAATATAGAGTGGATATAAATAATGTAATAATAATACATGTACTTGCTATATACATTTTCTTATTAATCATTGAAAATAATTAATTAATCAGTTTGTTATATTATTTTTTTAAACATTAATTTGATCTCTTAAACTTTCGCAGAAGAAAATAATAATTTAAATTTTAATCAATGATTAGATGTCGAGGAACTTATCAATTTTTCTAGTATTCTAATATAGTAATTATTGCGTAAATTCCTGTTATGACTATTATAAAATTTATCATAATTTTTAATACTTATTATTTTAATACAACGTGTAATCTTTACTTATTATTTTCTTCCCATTGTTATTTTTGTTTAATTATATTACAAATAATACTAACAACAATTTCTTTTTTTATTAATGTAAAGATAATTTAATATAACGTGTAATTTTTACTTACTATTTTCTTCCCAATTTTATTTTTTTAATCATCTATAAATAATAGTTACAACAATTTATATTTTTATTAACGTAAAGATTTTGAGTAATAATTCTTCTTATGTTCTATTAATAATAATGATCGAAATTATTCACTATTAAAGTTTCTACATAATTGATATAAAAATTGAGGTTGCATACAAATAAAAACATGTTTGAACAAACAAAATAATTATATGCACTATTAGAGAGTACCTTCTAGTCTTATAAGTATCCTACAATTATGATAAAGTTGGAAAAGTGTAACTATCTATAAATAAAATAAAATTATATATATAATATTTACAAAATTTTACAAGCCCAAATTTGAAATAAAATATATAAACATTGAAAGCTATAAACTAACTAAAAATATATTCACAAAGTAGATTATAAGTAATATTTTTTTATCTATAAATAAAATAAAATTATATATATAATATTTACAAAATTTTACAAGCCCAAATTTGAAATAAAATAGCTTTTTAGAAAATTGAAAAAGTGGGGCCCGGCGCGTGTTGAACAAGCTTTCAACCTATTTGGTTTATATTGCCACGTAAGCCGAAAAGTGGTAAAAAATTAATTAAAAAATAAGTTCGGGGGGGTAATAGGACCTTAGTAAAGGTTAGGTGTGTCTCAGGGATTTTGGGCATAGGTTGGGGGGGTACTTATGCATTTTCCCGAAATTAAATATTAAAAAATAATAATATTTTTTAAAAAAAAACTAATTGTCCTCTCTAGTTCCACCTCATTTCCCATCTCTTTCATTCTCATATGGTAACCCTAGCCGCCCCCAAAATCCAAACCCACCTCCCACTCCCATTCTTTTCCATTTTCCTTAAGCACAAAACATACACCTGCTGCCATAGATATTGCTTGAGAATTGGGTGTTCTCGTTTGGCAAGTTTATATAAAAGATGAAATTTCTCTTCTTGACCCATTGCTTGCAAAGCTATACATAATTTTTTTTTCCCAGAACACTCCGAGATTCAAGAATCCTTAGAAAATTGTTGAGAATACATAAATCTCCAGCGACCAAAAATGTTGGCTTGAAGCAACTGTGGAGATTTTAGCAGTGACAGTGACAATTTTCTTCCTAATCTCAGCAAAGAGCTGAAATCGAGTAAATGGACCAGCATCGAAATGATTCCTTGAGCCACTTCAATCAATACATTTGTGTCGTCTTCGTGTAACAACCCAGGCGATGAGTCCAACAATGAGTTATTTGACTCAGTCGTCTTGATCTGAAGTTGAGTTATCAGATTCCTCAATTTAACCTGTATAATCTTGTTATTTGAGCTTTCAATTTGCAGAGAAGTTTTCAATTTAAACCTTCAAATTAAAAGCTCAAATTATGTAATCCATTTTAAATTTGAAGACAATTAAATCAGCCCAAAGAATTATTCAAACAAAAAAGTTCTTCTTCTTCTTCTTTCCAATTTGTATGTTTGTTGTAGGATGTTTGAAGAATGAGTAATTTCTTTTAGAAATGGAGTGAGATTACAAAAATAATTAATGGTGGAAAATATGGGCGGTTGTGACCTAATTTTTTTCTCTACAGAAAGAGAGAAGAAGGGGATATTTTTGTTTTTCCCATTTTTAAATATATTTTTTCTGAAAAAAAGTGTATTTTTAATGAAAAGCTTTAATTTCACGCTCTTAACTCGCGTGTGCCTCACACATTTTTCCAACTCAGCAATTTTTCTGCCACATAAGTTTGGTCAATGGTCAGAGGTGTTTAAAATGTTGTGTTTCATTGAGTTTAAGGGTTCACTTGACAAAGTCATAAGTAGAAGGATCCACTTTACAATCCGATACAAGTATAAGGGTCTATCAGACCATTCTGCCTTTTAAAAATGCTGGTCATAGAGGAAAAAGCTTTATCTCTATACTTAAGTAATTCATCAATAACTTAGCAACCCCCCCATCCCATCCCCACCCCCACCCCAC
>NW_006239135.1:937050-943834 GCF_000226075.1 Solanum tuberosum | reverse complement strand
TCTTTATTTTCTTATTCTTTCTCAATGCACATAACACTTGTCACAATCATTCTCAGAACAATGCAAATGACATGTTCACACAAATAATGAGGAGATGACCATTTTCATAACATTGCACAATTCACAACAACACAATCATGATACAACATTAACAATGATTCACCAAGCCTTTCAAACAATTCTCAACACATCACACAAACAATTGATCACATTGCCTTTTATTATCCCTTTTTCATCATTAGAATTAATCAATGTGGACAAGTCAACCCATCACCAAGCCTCATTACCCTAAACACATATTACAAGGAAATACATGAATTCATACACTTAACAAGGGTTTAGAAATCCACTTGCCTCAATCAATCAAGAATTCACTCCGGAACTTGAGCCTTCCCTTTTCGTTGAACTTCCAACTCAAAGCAATCTATTCAAATAAATGACCACAGTAAGATTCCAAAACTAACGACACTTATATTACTATGTGTTTAGCTTTGACCCAAAAATCCACCCAAGTTTATAATCAAGTTCTTAAGCTCGATGTCAATTAACATATCAACTCTCATATTTCTCAAATTCAAGCCTAGGGTTAAGTCATAATTTCTCCAAACACTATAACCCTAATAGCTTTCATATAATATAATACACTCGATATTTAATTAAATATCTCAATATATCAAACTTGAATCATAATATGACAACTAAAGAAAATAAACCAAAATCTGCCTAAATCACACGTGACCCATACTTAACCTGCATACAAAGAAATATCCAGAACCTTATTTGTCCATAATTACCAATTTATAATTGTTTCATGATTTTTGCCCACTGTTTTATCCCAATCGAAAATTGATGCCACACATATGGCCAATGTAAGACAAAATATTTGTGAAATCCAAACATTAATTACCTACTAGTTAAATAATAAAACTCCCCACCGATTGACAGTTTAATACTTTTCATATACACCTCTTATATTAACAGTTTACATTCCAACCAAAACCGCTATAATCCATCCAATTTCTAATTTAACATATTAATATAATAATATAACTTATCACCAACCATTAATATACTATTCTTTTCCTATAACAACAATACAGAAACAAAATAAACTTAAGATTTTACCTGAAGCATGGGTTTCTTATCATGGCATCGACCCGTGCCCCTCTGCCTCTCTCGTCCGACGCCCAGGTAATTTTCTCCTCTTCTTATTATCTTTTCTTTTCATATAAAAATAATCAAGTATAAAAGTGAAAAACCCTATTACTTCTTTTAATATATAAGGGTCAAATAGTGTAGGGTCTTAAATAAATTATCACTTTAGCCCATTAACTATTGATTAAGTCAATTACCTACAATTACCCATCAATTAATTAATTGTAGTTAAACGAATATTTAAAATTTCCACAAATGACCTTCCGGGTCATTACAAATTTTTAGGTTCAAAAATAGAGAATGCTAAGGTAGGCAGCCGACAACATAACCAATTTATTTATTTATTTTTGTTTGAATGATTAAAGTAACATTCAATAGGATTTATATCACATACACTACATTTTCTTAAATATATTATCTTGTATAATTTAACCTGATTATTTATTTTAGAATATCAGTTGATATTATTAAATAAAATTAATCACAATTATAAGCATTTAAAAAACCTGATTGTATTTAAATTCTATGATCATAAATTCTTAAATATTTTTTTGTAAATTTTACCAAGTGTGCGTTTGGCCATAAAGTTTGAAAGAAATATTTAACTTTCCTAAAAAATAGCAAACATAGCTGGATAATTATATTTAAATTGTAAAAATTTATGATTAAATACCAAAAAATTATCTAAAAATATTACTTACTATATGTTTAATTGATTTAATATAACATCGAGTACGTATAATTTTTTACGGACTATTACGCAAAGTGAAAAAAAGCTATGCCACCTGCTAGCAGGCTGGCAACAACTGGATAATAAAATTTAATATTCTTTTCCGTACCCGACATCCCCCTTTCTTAACTTTTTTTTAAAAATTATTTCTTCAAAAATTATGTAGATAATTATTAAGGTAAAAAAATATAATTAAAATAATTTCATGATTTGGCCAATGGCCACTTCGAAAGGGTGCTATATAGAAAGTGCTAATCTTGTCAGCATAAATAATTTTTGCATTTGTGACTCATTTGCTTAGTATTATTTTATGAAAGATATTAATTAAATTAAATTTAATTTAATTTATTGGCATAGTTTATATGTCTTTATCTTATAGGTTTTGTTAAGCATGCTTCTTTAATAAGGCCAATATCTTAATTATACATGAAAAGATTTTAATTTTTTAAAAAATAATTAAATAAAAATAACTACGAAAAAAAGTAATTTGTGAATTAAATAGTAATTACGTGATAATGTGTACGAGAATTAGTAGTCGAAAAACCTAGATGTTTTATACTCATTCATATGTGCAAGCAAATATACATTGACTATGATTTTAAGAAGCGTAAAATTTAGATTAAAAATACACTTTCTTCAATGTCCTTTTTTATTTCGTGCATATATAGGATATATAAACAAACAAATTATGATAATTACTATTTTTCGATTTCAATTTGTTTATGTCGTTTATAAACTTAAAACAAATTAGCATAATTACTTTTCCGTTTCAATGTATTTGTCTACTTTTAGATTAACACTGAATTTGAGAAAAAAAAGGAATAAATTTGAGTACTACTTATGATTTTAAACTAAAAATAATATTAAAATGTCGTATTTAATCTTGTGATCTTAAATATGTTGGATGAAAAATTGAAATTGAAGAGTAGCCAAGAAAGAAAATCTATTCTTATTAAACGGACTAAAAAAAGAAAGCAAAACAAGTGAATTGAAATAAAGAGAGTATTATTTTAGGAATGTAAGATTAAAATTGAGTATTGTTTCTAATTATGAGGAGTTGTTTGATTGTTGATTAGAGGTATACATATATTAATTATGTAAGTATTTGTTATTTATGTACTCTCTTCGTCCTAATTTATGTAACATGTTTCAAATTTTGGGAGTCAAACGCATAATTTAGACAATATTTTGGATCCGTTTGAACGTCATATTAAATTAGTGATTTGAAATTAGGATGATTTAAAGTTGAACTTTTGTTTGGATATGCAATTTAGATTTCTTAAGTTGTATTTTGTTCTCATAAATAAATAAATCCTACAAATTATGAAAACTATCAAAACTTTCTCAACTCTTATACAATTTTACCAAATGAGCATATCATATTTCATAAACAAGGTATCACAATATCTTAAGGCGACACATTAATAAATCACATATCTATACGTTCTTTGTAAATAAATTGTTTGCGATTACATGTTATTAAAAACTTTCAAATGCGCATAATTTTACAAAGATTCATTTTATCCAAAAAATAAATAAATCAGCAATAGTGGTTACTAACTATTCTTTAATATAATCCTTCCAAGTGATACAATAATCTATTCATGTCGAACATAGCTATTATTTTTATATCAAATTTAAAACAATGAATCCTTATTTGAAAAATATAAACTTAAATCAAGTTTTATAATTTAAAAAATTGAAATATCACTTTCTGAAAAGTTTGAGATATTAAATTATTAATTTTTAAAATTGATATTGAATTTTTATTCTAGTTTTATAGAACATAATTTTTTTAGGAAAAAACATAAATGATATTTTACATTTATATCCACTCACAAATCACACATAGATCTTTATTCTCATGCTTAATCATTAGCTAAGCCACTTAACTTGAGAAAAATGAGACAATGCATGCATATTAGAAGAAGTAAAATTAACTGTTTTTCTAAGAATACAAGTTCATCAAACTATCTACAAAAGGAAAACATATACATATGGCATATACAATATATCATTTGTATATCATATGTATAATGTAACGTGTGAGTCATGTTTAACACATCGTTTTTCTTATTTCTTCGATCAAAAATCACTCAAAAACTTATCCATGTAAAATATAACTAGAACTTCTATGTTATAAACCAAATATTATACTATGTTCCAAATAGAGTAACAATCCAGAAGACTAGTTATGGGGTGGAGAGTCTATTTAGCCTAGTTACACATTTGGGATCGATTGACTAAAAATAATTAGATTCACTGGTCAAATATAGAAAAATCTATATTATTTTGTATCAAATGAAAGTTGTATATTTTACATATATAATGCGTCTATATACAACATATACATTTCTTGATTATTATTTTGATAGGCGGCTATTTATGTCATTTTAAAAAAATTGATGGAGAACAAGTGATATATAATAATCGTCCCCATTGAAGACCAACAACGTTGGTCATGGATTCAAGCCACCACTCCTCACAAATAGGCTACCAATTTGAGTCGCGATCTCAAACGTTGATCGACCTACTCTAATATTGATATTATTAAAAAATTGTTGCATCAGAGTATGATCATGTTAAGGAGTCAATGGACTAAATAACGGGTTTTTTTTTTCCAAATTATGAGATAAGTTGAATTGACCAACTTTTGAAGTTTGGGGGTACAAAATCAAATCATAAATTGAGCCAAACTGAAGAAAAAAACTTGATTATGGTTTGGTATTGGAAAAAAATTCGACTATACTTGGGTTGGTTTAATTTTAACTAAAAAAAGTCAATCCGAGTCCAAACCAACCCGACATTATATATATAATTTTTAAAATTTACTTTATATATAAAAGTATTTACTTTGATATAATTTCAAAATATTACTTAAACTTTTTCATAATTTTTATTTTTAACATATTTTTTCAAGTTCTTTGAGATTTATAATTTTGAATGGTTCAATAAGATTAAAGTCCATAGATATTAGTAATTCTAATAAAGCTCAATTCAAAATCAAATCAATATTAATGCTAACAAAAAAATTGATTCAACACTAAAAATGACAATAATATTGAATATTTGTTCTTTAATTTTACATTGATTTAGACATTTAAAATTCATAACCTAATTTTGTTTTTTCTTTAATGTTTAATTCATGTAATTAATACTTATTAGACTTATTTTAGCATGATTTAGTACTTTTAAACTATGATCCTTTTATGACTTATTAATTTGCAATATTTATTTTATGTGATTTCATTATTATTTTTTTGTTGAATATTTTATTGTCATCACTCATCTCATATTTTTGTGTTATTCTCTTAAGAAACACCTTAGACAATTGTATTTTGGTTGGACTAAAGAAATATTTGGAGCACAATTTAATTAGTATATGTTTGTATTAATACTTTACAGGAAAAAAAATCTGAAAAAATCCGAGGTCTATTAGTTTGGTTTGATTTATAAATTTGAAAATTCAACACAAATGGTTTGATTTGATATTTGAAAAGTCCATACCAAATTGAAAAAAAAAACTAAGATTGAAAAAGTCGAGTTTTATTAGTTTGATTTGGTTTATAAATTTAAAAATGATTTTTTTTTTAAAATGTCAATAATTTAACATTTAATAGGACTCATTGTCAACACTTTCAATATTTAGTAAAAATGTCAGAATTTTAGTTTAATATATATCTTATTTAAGTTTTTATTATTTGTTTTATTTAAAGAATACAATTATTAAATAATAGAAAGGAGAAATTTAGGGGAGAGAATTTTTTTAAAAAGGAACAATTGCTTAAAAGTCTCATCAGTTACAAAAATTCAAAACTAAATACAAATTCAAAAAAAAAAACAACAAAGAACTCATCCCACTTGTTCATCAAATTTCTAGTATCGATTTTTAAATTTTCATTGATAATACTCAATTTCTGTTGAAATGAATTTGATTAAATCGCGTTTTTTTATATCCAACCATGGCTTCAACGGATCAGATTTTAGAACCAAAATCGACTTTCGTGAAGAAGAAGAAAAAAAGAGAGAGAATCAGAGAAGAAGGTTGACAAAGAATGAGAGAATTGGAGAAGAAGGTTGCAAAAATTGTATTCATATTAATTTTTGTTGTTAATTGTTTTTCTTTTACTCAACATTTATATTTTTATTAAGAACATTGTTAGTTTTTTTTAGTTTGTAGTCATTCCAGTTGGTATGCCAAAATTGATTTGTATTTCTTAAACATAGATGTATCATATTTCTTTCACAGTCAATTTTTTTTTTTAGAATATTGTATCATTAATTCCTCAAACAAATTGTATTATTTTTATTATGTATGCTATTCTTTTATCAGAATCTTGTATCTTTCTTTAAACGTATTTATATGTAATGATTAGATTATATTGTGATACAATGAATAATATTTTTGGATAAACTACATACATCACTACTATATATACTAATATTATCTTTACTTTTAAACAATTACATATATTACCACTTTTAGTATTTTATACCATATATTAATGTATTATTTGAAAATACTATTAGATAGCCACATCCCTTAAAACTATTATTGATTAATTATCTGCTTAAATAACTCTTTCACTCCAAATCAACCACTATCTCTTAATTCTCCCCTCCCATGTTTATCACTCAATTATGTCTCCTCCTTTTTTATTCAAGAATTTCACCTTACAATTTCATTTCAACAATAGTTAATCTACTCTCTTCTTCTCAAGATATCATCACCACAAATTCTCCTGAACCCAAATATCATTTTGTATTGTTCATTTATCACGAGTTCCAATCACAGTAACTGCTACAGAGAAAACTTTCAATTCATAGTGGGTCTTGATTGTTTGTCTCCGAAAGAAATGGATCTTAGTTTTGATTATGTTATGCCACAACGCAAAAGGA
>NW_006239135.1:936638-936746 GCF_000226075.1 Solanum tuberosum | reverse complement strand
AGTCGTGATTTGTTCATAGATTCATGTGTTTCAACTACATTTCATATTTAGATACAAAATGTATATGCTTGTTATGTATTCGAGATACATGTTTTTGGATATAACGTA
>NW_006239135.1:936227-936427 GCF_000226075.1 Solanum tuberosum | reverse complement strand
TTGGGAATCTTAATAATTAAGACCTAAACTAGTGGGATTTATGTGATTTGCCCTAATATTTTTGTAATACGAATAAAAGAAAATTATATTTGGCAGTTATGTAATACAATTTTAATCACTGGAATACAAATTTTAGTTTTTACTATGAAAGTAAAATACCAATTTTAATTTGAATGGTAAAGTGAGCACATAAAATACAA
>NW_006239135.1:924843-935839 GCF_000226075.1 Solanum tuberosum | reverse complement strand
AAATTGAGATTGAAATACAAAATGAGCACAATAAATACTCATTTCAATTGAAATACAAATGTGACTTTGTTGGTATACCATTATGGTGAATACAAAATAAAAAAAAGTAGAACTTGTTTGTAGATAAAGTGATATTGAAATACAAAATAAGCAAATTAAAATACAAAATTGTCGTCATTTGTGTTCTTAGTAGAAAATTGTGATATTGAAAAATAGCAAATTGTTGATTAAGTTGGATACCTCTAGTAATTCTCTTAGATTCTGCCATTGGAGCGTGATTTAGAGTTTATCAAATTCTAAATGTGATTTCAACTACAGACAACAATTTTAAACAAAAATAAAATCATAAAATAAATCTTAAAAAACGAATAAAGATGCATACCTCAATAAAAGGGATTGTGTGAATATCTTTATAAATATATTTTTCAATTTCTGAAAAAAAAAAAAAAGAGGAAGAGAGAGGCGGATTACGATAGAGGATTAATTGGAAAATGTGTAATTAAGGTGAGATAAAATAGGAAGTAAATTAGAATACACAAGCTTTTCTAAAATAATGACATTTTGACATTTTTACTAATATTTATAACGTATGGAGGTTTTTACTAATTAAGTTAGACTTTTTGACTAATTTGCTAATTTTCCCTTTAAAAAGAGATTCGACACAAATAGTTTAGTTTAATATTTGAAAAACTCAAACCAACCCGACCATTTACACCCTAATCTGCATTATTCAATAATTAGTACAGTCCACCGGCCCATTGAATAAGAAAGGCCCAACAATTGTTTGCCCTCTATTTGAATAGTTTTGAGGCTCAAAATTTGATCTCTTGCAAATATGAATTATTTTGAAATTTGAGTGAATAATATATGAAGTGATTCGAAATATTGAGAGCAGCTCAAATTTATAATTTAAGCCTTTTTTAGAGGAAATTTGAGTTAGATGAGATTGAAAAAAAGTAGCTTGTTGAGGAAGATGAATTTTTGCAACTATATAAATATTATATAAAGAGTGCGTATGTATTTATATACATCTCTAATCATAGTTATACATTATATATATGATTATACATTTTTGATACATTACATATACATGCAACTATTTTAGTTAAAAAAAATCGTCATCTTTACGTTAGAAGCCCCTATATTAGAGTGGGAAAAACATGTAACTCATAAACCCATTAATATTTTATTTTAATTAATGAAAAATAATTGATGCATAATAGTCTAATAAATAAGATTTTAGAGTGCTTATATTACACGTTCAAGTACGTGAGTAGCGATCTATTGATTTTGTAATCACTTTATATAAATTTTTGACTCTACTACTTGCTATAATGTTGTGCTAAAATAAGTTAACTCCAAAGTTTCCACATATTTAAACTAGGAAAACATACATAAAATTAACGATGTATTCATTGACGTTCATTGTTTCTTCCATTTTTTTAAAAAAAATTCTTGGGGTTTATATATATATATATATATATTTCAATTTCCAGCCTTTTCCTCTTTGGCAACACAAGGGAAAAAGGAAAGAAGAAAAACCAATGAGGTTGAGTATTTTCATTTTAAATTTTATTTTATTGTTCTATTCTCTCTTTTATTCCTTAAAAACAAATACAAACTAATGATCGTATTATTTCTAATTAGGTGTGTTCACAATTCGATTTGCATCGATTCTTCTCTAACAAAAAAATAAATTAATTAAGCTGGTCTTTCAAATGTTGGAACCAAATTAAATTAATAAAGTTGACTTTTTATTATATCGACTTTTGTCGTTTTTTCCTTTCTTAAAAATAAATGATAATATATTTCCAAGCATATTTTTCCATCATAACATTACCAAATCACTTACTCTTTAAGAAAAAAGAAAATATATATGCATCAAGTTATATATATAGCTTCCTCCAAAAAAATCGTATGCATTATTCCCATAATTAATTTAGTCATTTCCAGGGACCATTATAAAAAAAAATTACAACCATATTTTTGGGTAGAAAATTAAAGATCTAGTAGTAATGTACCAATATATCTTCACAGCAATTGAATCAAACAATGGTGAATAATTAAAAGACTAAAAGACAAGTTATTTTGAATATGAAATAGATTTTTAGAATTGTCAAACAAAAAAATACAAATCAAATAAAAGAAATAAAGACAAATAACCGAATTACTATAAAGACAAACACCTAAATTAAGAATTAAGAGTCCACTTGACTTGGTTATTTTTAAAAAAATCTAAAATCTAAAATCAAATCAAATTATTTAAAAGTAAAAATCAAAACAAAAAAGTATAAATCTTTTTATCGATTTAATTTGATTTTCGATTTTTCGTTAACACCCCTAATTCAGTAATTCTAATTATCTAGCAGATGGTTAATTAGTTGAGTCTTTGATAAAACAATTGGTAATTTGTATTGGTGTAAGATTGAGTCCTTCGTCAACCAAACAGTACAACACAAAGGTGACATCAAACTTTTATATTTTTCTAATGTTGATATATCCGGCATTTGTCTTTTATCACATCTTACTTAAGTTACTAATCTACAAATGTTAAATCAGCAAAAAATCTTAGATTTTTTATTAACTTTTTTTTTTGTCTTATGTCATGTGATTGATTAACTAAGGCGACATACATGAACAATTCCTTAAATTTGTCAATTTATTTCATTTAGACATTTAAATTCCGATATTTTCTAATTGAGCATACGATTAGTGTTTCTATTAGACATTTTCGACTTGTATCTTTAAAAAGTATTTGTGCGTAAGCACCAATTATGTAAATATGATAATCACTTAAAGTATGTCACTTTCTTTAGTTATAAGCAGTAAAACCTAAGGCCTACTCTAATTGAGATTGACAAATATAATTCAAAAAAATGTTGCAGAATTTATGTGGTTAACTAATTTACTTCATATACTCTTGACTAGGCGCGCAAAAGTTTTTCCAGAATTTGAATAGTAATTTTCTAATAAGAATACTTTATTATTATGTGTTTAGATGCTCAATTGGAACTTAATGTAGTTCAAGTGTCTAAATAAAATTCATAACAAATTTAAGAGATTGTCGATGTATTCCGCCATTAAACAGTGTTATGCCCTACAATGGGAAACAAGAAAAATACCCTCTTTAGCCAAATGCATTCTCTTTTATTACTCTTTCATATCCTTGACTTCTTCTTCTTTTTCTAATGAAGAAAAAGTTATATAGCTCTCTATTTGATTATGTTAATATAGAGTACCCTTTAGCATTTCAAGAAAATGAATTGCTTCAAAGCACCATTATTAATCATGTTCATCATGGTTTTCTCCATATCATTTGACTTAGTTTTTTCTCAAACCAATAGTAGTTTCAACAAATGTGTCCTGGATTTTAACATTTCTTCTTCATCATCAAGGGACTCATGTACAACTTTAGACAACAATTGGGATGGTTTCTTAACTCACCCTTGTTGTGGATTACCTTTCAACATATATTTACGAGCATTGGCGCGTTGGACAAACCAAACAAGACTTATCTTTCTCAATTCCATACAACAGATGGACTGCTTAACTTTGATGAATAACAATAGTACTGATATTTTTAGCTGTGGCATTGAGAAGTTGACTAGTGGTGCAGGAGGTTGTTCGGATTATTCAGAGATCGACGTTCTGAATGAGATAGGAAGCAGATTGAATAGTCTGAGGGATGATTGTAGGCTAATGGATTCAGAAGGAGGACTTACTAAGGGATGCAATAAGTGTTTGAAGACATGGAGAGAAATAGCTTACACGTCGAAAAATGATTCGATGAAACTTGAAGATGACATTTGTAGATTTAGTATGCTGATTTTGTTAACAAGTCAAAGAGTTGCTGATGAGAGTTGGATTGACAAGATCTTTCATTGCCTAGGAGACAACTCTCTCCCTTTAGGTAAGTTTACTTTACTTCCTGTTATAAACATATTTAAGTTTTGAAATTTAACTATGATCTTGATTGATCATTGTACTGTGCAGCATCTTCTGCAGATGAGAGTGGAAATGAAACGATACGTAGTACTAAGTTTAAAACTGGTAAAGTCTTGAAATCCATATACATAAAAATTACTGATATTGCTGAGTTTCAGGACAAAAGAGTGTGTTTATTGTTAAGCATTGGTTAAATATGCAGATCTTTCAATTCTAATTGTTGGTGTAGTTGGGATGGTGTTAGTTGTAATCGTTGCGTTGTGGATCTATGTGAAAAGGAAGGCTGAAGTTAAACCATCAAGTGAAAGATACAGTAAGCCCTCTACACATAACAATCATTGTTTTGAATGTTTTAGCTTATTCTAATTCTGCTTAATATTGATGGTATCAGATGAATCTTACTCTGAAGAATCAAGCTATCGTAGACTATCACTTAAAGAAATTTACTCTGCAACTGACAGTCTCAGCATGTCCAACTTCATAGGTCAAGGCATAGCTGGTAAGTCACAATCGAACGTTGTAGTAGTTGACTTCATATTAGTAACATGCATAAATCAGATATGATCATGTTTTACAGGAAAAGTATACAAAGGCATTTTAGCAGATAGACAACATGTGGCTATTAAGCACATAATTAAGGATGAACAGATGGAAACATTTGTTAGAGAAGTTACAAGTCTCTCTCATATCAAACATCCGAACCTCGTATCCCTGCTAGGCCACTATGATGCACCAATTGAATGTTTTCTAGTTTATGAGCTATGCCACAATGGAAATCTTTCCGAATGGCTATTTGGTATGTTTTTGCTCTTTGAGCATTTCTCTGTTCTTTGTTGATCTAAATTGTATAGTGTCCTGATTTTAAAACCCCTGCTGAGCAGGTAAAAGTAAATATCTCTCGTGGAGACGAAGACTAGAAATTGCACTTGATTGTGCTCGTGGTCTCCTCTTTCTCCATTCGTATCCTCAAGGATCAATTGTTCACCGGGATATCAAGGTAAAATCTTATTTTACATCCATAATCTGTCTTCCATTTTCTAAAAAAAAATCAGTTGTGTTTCCTCTTTTTGGTGAAATTTTGCAGCCAGCAAACATTCTTCTATCTGCTAGCTTTGAAGCCAAACTCTCAGACTTTGGTTTGTCCAAAATTATTAGCATTGGACATTCATATGCTAGCTCAGAAGTGAGAGGAACCTATGGTTATGTTGATCCTGAGTACCAAAAGAACCGTCATGTTAATTCTTATGGTGATGTCTATAGCTTTGGGATAGTACTGCTACAACTTTTATCTGGACAAAGGGTTATCAACTTGGATTTGAAGAATCCAATGCCTCTAAGTAAAATGGTAAACATACTAACTCCTCCATTTTCTCTTGCATTCATTTTGAGTTTTTTTTTTCTCTTTAACGCGTCTTTTTGAATCATAGGCGAAAAACTTGACCAAAGGTGGGAATATCAAAGAATTTGCTGATCTCAAACTGGAGGGGAAATTCTCAATGGAGGCATTTGAACTTGTTCTTAAGCTAGCTTTGACTAGCATAGGACTTAAGCAGCAAAGACCATCCATGGAACAGGTGGTTGTTAAACTCGAAGAGGCTCTCGATTTATCAACAAGAGTTGAGTCAGTCCATCCTTAGTGCACATTCTCATGTACAATTAACTTTCATTTCATCCTACCCAAGAACTCAAAGGTGAATCTAGAATTTATAGTCAATGGTTCCCATTGAACTCGCTGAAGATCCGCCTCTGCCCAAGATTGTACTTAAGTTTCCTCTTATACACATTTTGATCTCAATTTAGGTGCCTACCAGAAGATGAAACTGAACAATCAAAGATAAAACAAGTAAACTGATTGTATATTTATACCAACTGATTCAGATAAGATAATGCTTATTATTTAGTCGAAGATTACAACGATTGATGTTTACATTAACAACAATTCACATTAACATCAGAAAGTATAGAGATACAAGTAAAACTATACAAAGCTTCATTCAAAAAACCAGAAGCTGCAGCAGTGTAGTGTGACTAGCTCTTAAAAACTTGAGCCGATATCACCAGTAAAGGAAAATGACACTAAAGCATCCTACACCATGGTGTATATATACATGTTGGATGCTTGTAAATAATTACCATACATTAATGAATTGATCCTCTATAAAAACTGGAGTGATCAAGCCAGATGAGGTCTTCTCGTTGTACTCGTGCAAGATTCTGATGAGTGTACTAGCTTTCTTGCTTGCTTTTGAGTTGCCTTCAGCCAGGAGGGAATATAACGGTCCCATGAGAGATGAGTTCTTTACTAAAACAGGAACTGCATCTGCTCCACCATTGATACACAAAGCCAGCAACAATGAGACACAGTACTCTTTTGATGCCCTTGAATTGCAAGAACTTAGAACATTGACAATAATAGGCAAAGCTCCAGCATAAAGAACAGCCATTGCTCCGTCTAGCCTTTCAGAAAGCGTTGTTAAAACTGCTAAAGAATCTGTAATGAGATCTTCCCTTTCGAAAGATTTCAACAGATTAACCACCAAGGGGACTAATCCAGCAGCAATCACTCTCCAGTGGTTTTCGGGGCGCATTAGGAGGCCAAAAATGGTGACCAAGGCATTCTTTTTTCCTCTGTCAGTGCCATTTCTTAGCAACTCCAAAAGTGATGGAATGAACTCTGGATTTTCTCCCATCATTTTACGGTACTCTTCTACTGATGTAAGGTAGAATAATGTACCAGCTGCGTGCTGTCGAGCTTCCATCTTTAGCCCTCCTTTCAACACATCAAGTATCAAGAACAAACCTCCATTTCCAACAATTGTGCTTTTGCATTTAGAGTTCTTTGAGAGGTTCAGCAGAGTAGCCATTGAATTCTCTTGACAAGAAGAATCCCTTGAAGTAACAAGATTCAGAAGAGGTGGGATTACACCAGCTTCCACCAAACAAGACCTGTTAAAAATGCTTGTTTTAGTGAGCAAACGAATCTCGAAAGCAGCCTTATTTTGCTGTTCCATTGTTCCACCAACCAGCCTGCCTACTAGAAAACTTGCAAGCAACTTCATAGCCTGCTCATTAGCCACACTGCTTGAACCAACAAATCTTCCAGCATCACGATTTCGCCTACCAGTCTCCACAAATGGAATACCATTCGCGGAGCAATACTGCTTGATTAAAACCTTCAAAGCAAAATTAGGAACCAAATCAATACTTGTTAACCTCTCACCAGTCTTTGGACAAGTGGAGTTTCCAGCTCTGAACCATTTCAGAATCGAAGCCCGATCATATGTGTGACCTGAGGCTATTGTCACTGGCTCACTCATGATTTCAAGTGTAATTGGACACCTGAAATCATCAAGATTCAAGAACCTGATGACTTGATCTGCATTAGTACTGCCTCCATTGATTTGTCTGCCTGCTCCATTATCCAATACTTCAAACAGAGTTCCCCTGCAGTATATCATGAACCCCATTAAGCTACTAAGGATTCCCATATCTCTCTTCTCCTCAGTATTCCCCTCCAACAACATCTCATTATCCAAGAACTTAACTTCTCTATTACACGCGCTCCAACGTGTAATCCCTAAAGAATCAAGAACCCTTTTCAGATCACGCGTTTCTGGAATAACTTCATTTTCAAGTTGATCCAAAATCTTCAAAACATTCACTTGCATTCTCCCATCATCCATTTCCACTTCAAACTTCAACTTAACAGCTTGATTCCTCACAAACTCAACCACTTCTTGACCCTCCACAGAAACATCCATTTCCTTCAAAGGAAGAACATCAAGTGCCACAGCAACAGCTCTTGCCAGCATCTGAAACTGGCAAGAAACATCCTCGGATTTTGCTAAAATCCATATTCTTGAATCTTCTCTGCTACAATCATCCAACAAGAAAATGAAAACTTCTGGAAGATAAAATGAATCTCAGATAAGCTCACAATACTTGAATTAGCAAATCTTGAAACCCCATTTGGGATTTCTTTAAGAACAATGAGAATATCCTCAATTAAACGAATCGAGTTCCTAACATTCTTCTTATTGGTATAAAAAGTTCTTGACTTGTATTCACATATTGTTTGGCCTAATTGAATCAAAGATGCAACAAGGCTAGAAAAAGATACAGTTTCACTAGGACGAATAGCCGGAAAATTCAAAATCCGGCGAATGAATTCGTTAGATTTGTTGATCATTGAGCTAAAAAAAAAATATCAAGAAAACACAAAGATCAAATCTTAAAAAGTATATATGAACAAAAGGGGAAAAATGTGTGTATGGACTTATGTGAACAACTTTTTAGTAGATTTTGTGTATGATATTGTTAAAGTAGTTGGCACTATATATATAGTTATTAGTTGAAAAAAATGTATGGGACACGTGTTAAAAGATAAGTGGTGATTAGTGATCGAACGGTTAAATTTGTGACAATTATTTTGAGACAGAAAGTTGACTAAGGATATTTTGTGAAGGAGAGTTCGTGGAGACTTTCATAAAATAATAAAAAGTATAGTTATGACTTATGGGAAGAAGGGTACGTGAAGGGACGTAGCCGACACTTTGTAATAAACGTACTAGTGACATTATTGGCATGCAAATAAATAAATAAATTGGTACTTGCTCCGTCCTATGGGAGGAATTGAAATTTTAATTTTATAAATTCTGAATTTTACAATGATGATTTAAGGTGATAATTATTAGATTTTAAATTTAATATTTATATATATTTAATAAATTTATTAATACAAATACATTGTTTGAGTAAAATTTATTGAGTTTGGCCGAGTTTGTATATATGCCGTCTAGCTCTGCCCTGTCACCTTGATATTAGTTGTCCAAAAGTCTCTTTGTTCCTTAAGAAATCATAAATAAAAATGTTAGTTTTATTAATTTACCCCCTTAAAGAAACTTTTGTAGAACTTCACAAATTTGTTTATGCTTTCAAAAAATAAATAAAAATTATAAAGATAAATTGACAAGTAATTTAGGATAACTATTTATTATAATATGATGGACAACTAATATAAAACGAGAACCGTAAACAATTTTTTTGCTTTTAGTCTATGTTTGAAGTTAACTAGTCTTGAAAAGGAAGAAAGAAGGAAAGTGACATAACGAGAGATATTTATTTGGTTTAGATGGAGGTTGATTATTGTCCAATTAATATATTGTGACTCTATGTTATTATAAAATATATAAATAATAAAGGTCCAAATTTGTCTTTATATTTTGCGAAAATGTCTAATTTTGCACTATATTAGAAGTTTGGCTTATCCAATTCCTCAAAGTTATAATTCTAGTTCGAATTTGGTTTTAGTCACTAATAAATCAAATATTTTTTCTTCTTTTCATTATTTTTGTTAACTCGTTTTTTCCCCTTACGAGTTCCAATTATTTATTAAAAAAGTTCTTTCTTCAATATTAGAGTTTATAAAGTGTATTAAATTCTTACTGATATCTAAATAGATATTTATAGCGAGTTCTAATTCAAGACGTCCATCTTTGAGTTGATAGCTATTCAATATAAAAATTCGTCAAGGACAGTTACAAATACATAATCTGTTTTTGTTGATATTAGTAACATTATTGATAACTTTTATATTTTGTTCAAAATTTTCATAATTATTAAATTATTTTATTCAACCGGCTTTGCTATATAAATCAAAGCGATGGACAATTCGAATCGAAAGTCAAAATAGATCCAGTTTAAAAATAGTATAACACCTAAAATTTCAATATTCTGAATCCACCTCTATACGTGTAGGTTATAGCATAACTGCTCACTAAAATTTTGAACGAATTAAAAGAATTCATTCCGTTAAGATTTAATTAAATCTTTAACTTCTAGGATTTTAATCAAGTTCATTGATGATTAAACAACACTCTTTTAAGTGCTTGAAGGGTCAAAATACCTTAAAATTTGATCTTGAAACATTATTATATGAGTTGGCATTATGCATGTTATGAAATTTAATAGAGGTATGGGAATAAAAGCAAGTCAGCAATTACTAGGACAGATAAGAGGCACCGCCAGCATTGAATCACTCAAATGTAATAATTTTAAAAAATATAGATGTACTATAGTCTATAAATGAAAAATGTATAATGCATCGAAGTTGGAGGAGACTTTGTTTAATGTTATCATGTGATGTGTTGGAACGTACATTCCGACTTCATCTTCGAGGTGTTATGCTAAAGTTATAAGCTCCGCTAATATACGTTTGATCAACTAATTTATTAATATTATACAAATATGTAATGACATATTTAGTATAATTTTATTAGTGGAATTTGCGGAAGATAAAGCGTATGCAAATCTTACTTCTACCTTTTGGAGGTAGAGAAGTTGTTTTTGTAGGACATTAAAATATGTATGAAAATGTCTAGTGACAGTGAAGAAAACATAGCAACTAATAAGAAAACAGTAACAACAACAAAATAGTGCAGGAATCAAAACATCATAAATAACAGATGGTGATAGATTATCAAAAGCAAGACACTGAGACTAATACTACGATATACATCACTAAACCTAAACCCATCAAAAATCAAGGCAACACTCCACTACTGACTAATCTTGTACCCTAATATGTGACATTCACACCCTCTTATCTAAGTTCATGTCTTTGGTAAACTAAAGTTGTGTCATGTCATGTATAATCACCTTTTGTTGATATTTTTTCCGACATACTCCAACCTCTCCTCATATCCACTATATCCAACCTCTTGCACCTCCTCAATAGGACATCTATGCATCTCCTCTTTGCATTCTCAAACTATTTCATGCTTAGACCATCTCCAACCCACCTCTATTTGGAGAGTAAAATAGAGAATGGGCACTCCAACCCACCTCCAAATCACCCTCTATTCTTCAAATTTAGAGAGTTGAGTAGTAGTTCTCCAAATTTGGAGAACTACTATTCACACTCTCTATTTCACCTTTTCATTATTTTATTATTATTTCTTTTACTTTCTAATTAACATATTATTTTACATATAATTCCATTAATTAAATACCTAATATTCATAATTCTTTTTTAAATGTAATATAATATTTT
>NW_006239135.1:923905-924768 GCF_000226075.1 Solanum tuberosum | reverse complement strand
CGAGAATTGTTGCGATTGTGGTTGTAATTGTGGTTGTGACTGTGGTTGTGATTGTCGATTTCTTTTTTCAAGTATTCGTTGTTGTTCTCGTTGCAGGTAATCACGAACATTTGGATCACTAATAGTTTCTACTGTAGAGGTTTTTGGTGAGCGATATTTGAGATCACCAACACCTAACAATGTTGCAAGGCTTCTACACATTGGTGAGCAGTGTGGTTTCCCAAGAATGTTAGGTAGTCTAGATTGCATGCATTGGAAATGGAAAAATTGTCCAACGGCATGGGCTGGGCAATATTGAGATCGTAGTGGATCACCAACAATTATTCTTGAAGTTGTTGTTGATTATGACCTTTGGATATGACATGTTTATTTGGTTTGCCTGGCACCAATAACGATATTAATGTTTTAGAGTCATCACATTTATTTTCCAATCTTGCTAGCGGTATTGTGCCTCCCGCCCATTATGTTATTCAAGGAAAAGAATATGATATGGGTTATTACTTAGCTGATGGTATATATCCTAAATGGTCTACAATTATTCAAACAGAAATATTTCGCGATAAAACAAGAACCGTGCCGAAAAGATGTTGAACGTGCATTCAGAGTTTTGCAATCACGTTTTGCAATTATTGCAGGACCGTCACGTTTTTGGAGGAAGGACGTGCTACATGATATAATGACTACATGTATTATATTGCACAATATGATAATTGAGGATGAACGTGATCTCAATGCACCAATTCAAGATGCCGTAAAGGCTCCAACTCCAACTATAGAAATGTTGGTAGATGAAAATCTCCGATTTGAACAATTTTTAGCTAGACATAAAAAAATTAAGGACAAAAATGCTCATTTTGAACTCC
>NW_006239135.1:908328-923681 GCF_000226075.1 Solanum tuberosum | reverse complement strand
TTGCAATTTATGTTATTTAGAAAT
This sequence comes from Solanum tuberosum, assembly GCF_000226075.1. Lineage (NCBI taxonomy): Eukaryota > Viridiplantae > Streptophyta > Magnoliopsida > Solanales > Solanaceae > Solanum > Solanum tuberosum. The sequence goes on along the minus strand of NW_006239135.1, from coordinate 923,657 downwards.
TTAGAATAAAATATAATTTTATATTAATGAAGAATTTGAAAAAAAATAAAATTTTGTATTACGTAAAGATTATAGAGTGATTATTTGCAAAAAGATAAAAGGATTTATATTATGAAATAAGAAAATAAGAATGAAATAGAAATAATAATATAATATTGAGGAGAGAGAAAATGATTCTTTTATAGAGAGTAAAATAGAGAATTGGGTTGGAGTTGGTTGTCTGAAAAAATAGAGAACTCTATATTTGGAGAGTAAAATAGAGGATTGGGTTGGAAATGCCCTAAAGATTCCCTCATCTTGTCTACAATGAAAGCTACACCCACCTTGACTCGGATATCCTCATTCCTAATCTTATCACTACTAGTATGTCCGTACATCAGTCTCAACATCCTCACTTCCGCAACTTGCATCTTCTGAACATGGAGTTCGTAAATGATCATCATTCCAGCCTATACAACAAAATCAGTCTAGTCGTCACTCTATAAAACTTATTTTAAGATAAGCCCGCTCCACCTCACCTGATAGCATTCACAATGATATACATCCATTAAAATTGATGGGTTTCAATAGAAAATCAAAAAAATATATATCACGAAAGAAGTATCCAATTTCAAGCTAAGAAAGAAGATTGGGCCAAATGAAGCCCCAACAAGGAGCCCAGAAAAACTGATTTTGTATGCCACATTTGAGGCCCAAATGAGTCCAAAAAAGTTGCTTTTGGTCCTGATATGAATGCCAAAGTACTGAAGAATCAAGCCCAAAAAGTTGCTCAAATAGGAAGTGTGATTTTGGAGTAAACAAAGTCGACTATTTTTGTTAGCTAGTTTTGAAAGTATTTTTTTTACTTCCTTCCCTGAATTAAAGTTTTTTAGTTAGATTTTCTATTTATTATTTTCATAAAAGTAAGATTCGAGACTTATGCTATTTGAGATAGATTTATTTTTATATTTAGGGATAATTTTGTTATTTTCAGAAGATATGATCGAAATATTATTTGAGATGTTTCTCCTCTTTATACATTTTTGTATGGTGATAATGGATTTATTTTACAAGTTACAAACTTATAAGCACAATATTTTAAGATTTAATATTAATTCTTTAAGTTGATAACTTTGATTTCTATTAAAGTAAATTAAAGAAGATAATTAGTCTTATACTAATTATTATTTATGATTACTTCAAAATAGGGGTCTAGATCACTTTTGATTTAAGTTTTTGAATTGACTCTATTGATATCATAATTAGTTTAAATCCGCTAATTTTAAATAATAAAACCAATTAGAATTTTTAGCACTTTGTCTTGAAATTTGGAGATTTTATCCTCAAATTTATCATATTTGGTAGTCATTTTACGTACTAAGTCATGTTATTACTTGTGTTCCTTTGATGCTTGCTAATCTTTTGCTAAACTTGCTTTCTCATGAATAATTTTTTTAAAGAAAATTATCTAATTATGTGACTTTAGAACTTTAACAATTATAAATATTTATCAACCAATACATAATTAAACAATCACTACATTAAATTGATTACGCAGTAAAAAATATGATACAAATTAAATTTCTTTAATAAAATTACAACTTTTATATCTTAATAAGTTTAGCACGGTCCTCTTGCAACTAATATCTATTTAGAAGAATGAACATATTGGTGTTTAGTTGTTACAAATGTTAACTTGTTTATCGGTATGAGTTGTGATGGAATGATTGAGATTCCTCTATCTTTAAACAGAAATCTTACATTTGAACTTCGAGAATAGAAAAACTCTCCATCTCAATAACTTTTTTCAGTAATTAGATTCAACCTAAAGCTTTAAAAATCAATAAATCACTATTTCTTAAACAAGTTATTTTCAAGTTCAACAAAATATGGTCATATTCTTTAATTTTTCTCCCATCAAACTAATACAAATCATTAAGATAGATAACATGAGATCAATGGAACAATACCACTCAATTCCATCCACAAATAAGCCATGAATCTTCAAATTTTTACAACATATTTAATTATTTTTTAAATTTTATTTGTGAGCTTATAATTTATGTATTATGAAGACATGTTCTTGGCTTATACTCTTAATAATACTAATTTGTAAGTGTATCCCATTATTAATTATTCCCTTAATGCAAGCATTTCTTTTCCAAAAATCTCATAAAATCTTTTTACAATCTCATCATTCCTTAAGGTATCCCACAAAATCTTTCTTCAACTCCTTAATTACATGAAATAATTCAATTCAATTAAGTAGTAACTAGTCCAATAATTAGCTCAAACATTATAAGGATCCATTAATAATGAACGAATTAATACACAAGAATTACTTACATCAAATTTAATATTTTATGTTTTAATAGTTTAATTTATTCATTGCTAATTTCTTTTATTATTAATATATAATTATCCTATAATTTTATTACTTAACACCTCTTGAATAAGAATGACTGTCATTAGTAATTACGTGAGTGAATCAAATAACCGACAGTAATTGTATGAAGAATATGTTTTTTAGATATAGTGAAAAGAGCAAATCAAACCATGATAGGTAACATAATCAAATACGATGGAATTAATATATGTGACGATCCAGAGAGTATGGAAGAAGCCATTCCTGAGGTGTCACGAAGAGCCTCGAGTATCTACCCATGTAGAACCGACATATGGTTGGACAATGGACATTCGAAAGAGACTTTACTCAGGGAAGACCGCTTTACCGCCGGAAGCAATCATAATGACCCTCGGGAGCTCAACAATCAATTTCAAACCGCAAGTCCACCTACTCCAATTGACTTTAGTCAAAGTATCATAACATATGCACGTGCTATGAAACAACTTTTTTCTATCAAGTAAGCTGGCGTTTCATAATAAGGCGACGATTCAACTTTTATGGCCTATAAAAGAATTAAATGGAAGCGTCATAGACAATAACAAACCACAACTTTGATGTTTTAGCTCTAAGAAAATGAACTTGATCGGTCTTAATTCATTTATATTAAATTTCTTTTTATAAATTTTACTGTTAATCAAAATGACAATTTTAATAAATTAATAATAATTACAAAAACATCATTATACATAAGAAATAATGCAATAATAAAGAATAAGAGAATAGGGAATTTGTTGGATCAAGTTGGGCTAGTTGGACGCGTTTGTGTCAATTAACAGCTGTTGATTGAAACACAGACAAAAGCAGCAGCAGAATGTATTACGCAAATCTATAATTTCATCTCCAATTGTTCCTCGTCCATTTCCCCAACAAAATTTTGTAGCCGCAGATTTCGAAATTTGACGAAGAATATATAATTTTTTTTTCTTAATTATGTTAAAAATATATAAAATTAAATAAATATTCATAATAAATTACATAACTTGCCTACGGTGGCTCCACCTATGGATGTGACTGCAGTGGCGTAGCTAAATGGTTGTCAAGGTTACATTTGAAAAAATATCGTATATATAAGTAAAATGATATACGAAATGATTAAATAACATATTTTGGACACCCTTAACACAACAAATTGTTATAGCCTAGTGATTTCAGATGCTTGGAATGAGATAGTGCTCACATATTTGAATCTCACTAGTATTATTTTTAAATATCGTTTGTGAAATTTCTGACTTGGGAATATATAGAGAATGTAATCACATTAAATATATAAACTTTTAATTTAGTATCAAAGAATATTGAACCGAATTCATGACCCCATTAGTCAATAAGTCCAATCTCAATTCCAATAATACTAATAAAGTAGTACATGAATATGTCAATAAATATATAGTACTATTAATTAATGCTTTCACCGAACAATCAATAAAAGTCGTAACTTTTGTTGTAGCATGGCTCCCACTTGAACTCAATTTGGTCCACGAATACAAATAACGATATCGTGAAATAATAAATATTTCTTCATTTATAATTTAAAATTTTATATATTCAACTAGTAAACATAACATCGTCTGTATGACGGATTATTTAACCCCTCAATATGAAGTTTTTTGACGTGAATTTAAATTTAGTGAAACGAATATCGAATATTGGAATATGGAAAAAAAGTTTTTGGACCATGAGGGTTCTTTCCAAAAACATGTCTTTCTCTATAGCACATGAGCTTTCTAATCACTGTCCACAAATCAATTAAAATTATTTAATTAGATTCTTTAGAAGACAATTACATACAGCTTGCTACAACTAAGGACAATGTTTTTTTCATCTATATTTTTTCACTCCATAAATAGCCCATTTTTGCCCCACACATTCTCATTATTACAAACAATAAAATAAAAAAATGGAACTTTTCCTTCATGACAGAAAAATTGTATTATCACAATTCTTGATTTTATGCATGATTATTGTTGTCTCATGTCGAGGTCCAGTGTATAAACCTCCAGAAATCGAAAAATTAACCGATCATTTTAGTCGATTATCGGTTAATCAGAGTTATAATGTGTTTTATGGAGGTTCTAATATTCATATGACAAATAATGGATCAAGTGCTGAAATTATTTTAGATAAATCTTCAGGTACACTACAACAATTTCATTTTTTAAAATAGTTTATAACTTAGATAAATTATTAATAACTTTTTTTATTTATTTTGTCACTCCACAGGTTCTGGACTAATCTCTAAAGAGAAATATTACTATGGTTTCTTTAATGCTGCACTAAAATTGCCTGCTCATTTTACATCAGGAGTTGTAGTTGCCTTTTATGTAAGTTTTCATTTATACACACTTCAATTAATTTTACGATGTATTTGTTATGTTCCACCAACAGTATCTAGTAACTATGTTCGTCAAAACGTGGGTGGATATGAAAAATAATCATGATCTAATAAACATGAAATTTCCTGATTCTCAACTTACTTCATGCATGCCGGTAATTAGTACTCCCTATGTCCCTATTCGAAGTACGACTTTTGAAATTTGTGATTTAAAAACAAGCTATAAAAGTTTTTGTGGCTATAAATTATCTCGTAAAGTATATCTTTTTTTTCTTTCCAATTTTCAGATGTCAAATTCAGATGTGTTTCCACACAACCATGATGAAATAGACTTTGAATTGCTTGGACATGAGAAGAGAAGGGATTGGGTTTTGCAGACAAATCTTTATGGAAATGGAAGTGTTCACACTGGAAGAGAAGAAAAATTCTACCTATGGTTTGATCCAACTTTGGATTTTCATGACTATACCATCCTTTGGAACAATCATCATATAGTGTAAGTCCGTTGTTTCAATTTATTTGTCTGATTTTCAAGACAAAGTCATGCGTAGAGGATTATTGACTAAGTTTATTTATTATTGAGAGAGAATAGCCCATGAAATGATCATAACTCGTCTAAGTTTAAGTTGATTATTGACTCGCTTATTTATTAACTCAATCCATTTCGGAAGAATAGACATCTCTCCAACTAAGCTACACCCCATTATGTTTGGAACTATATATACTTTTATCTACTTGGATTCAAAAGTTGACAATTTTGTTGTAAATTTCAACAGATTTCTTGTGGACAATGTACCAATAAGAGAAGTGGTTCACAACACAGCAATCTCTTCAGTTTACCCATCAAAGCCAATGTCAATTATAGTGACAATATGGGATGGATCAGAATGGGCAACACATGGAGGAAAATACCCTGTAAACTACAATTATGCACCTTTTATAACAACAATGAAAGGAATAGAATTAGAAGGTTGTATAAAGCAACAACAAAATAATACTAATTCTTCTTCAATATTAACTCCTACATGTTCTAAGAGAAGTAGTACTTCAAGTTTAGACCCTGTTGATGGAGAAGGATTTATGAAATTATCATCACAACAGATGGCAGGATTGGATTGGGCTAGGAGAAAACATATGTTTTACTCATATTGTCAAGATACTAAGAGATACAAAGTTCTACCACCAGAGTGCAATGCTACATAGTCTATTTGACTAAAATAAGATGATCTAGTGGACAAAGCATACCGTGTTAGTAAGGACGACTCTTCCCATATAGAGGAACATCTATTTGACCTAATTCTTTCTATGATGTAAAAAAATTGTTGATCCGAGTTCCTAACTTGTTCAAGAATCTTAGTTAGTGGTATTCAAATGAAAGATTAATATTTTTTTCCTTTATATTTTTTGAGTTTGCTAGTTATATATATCAAGTAATAAAATGTTTTTATTTTGTTTATAATTGTGGTGTTTGGATTAACTTTAAAAATTTCCTCTCTAAGATTTAAGTGTGCCTTACAATAATTGAACTTGATTTTATAAAATATAGGCTATTATTGCATTAATCATATACTCCCTCTGCCCACTTTTAATTGTCATGTTGTGTTTTTCAAAAATCAATTTGACTAATTTTCAAAGATATATTAGATTACATTAATTCGATATTTTAAATAAAAAATTTAGATATTCAAAAACTATACGAAAAGTACCGTAAATTGTAATTTTTCTAAAAAAAAGAAAACTATGACAATTAAAAGTGGACGGGGAGTATCATTCTCCAAATATTATGAACCATAATGGGCATACATAAACATTAAGTTTCAGTACATTTGTTTCCACCAAATACTCTTTATTACCTAGCCTATCTAACTGGAATCAAGCTTACTATATATGATGGAAATAGCAAACTTGTTCATATCATTCTAGTCAAATGGCTCAAACCACCTGATGGATTCCTCAAATTCAGTATGTAGTTAAGGAAATCATAAATAGTATCTGGTTATGTCATTCTCTAGCCTCTTGAGGTCGTTTGGTTCGTGGGATAAACATAATAATTCCGACATAATACTAGAATTTATTTATCTCTCACCGTTTGAACTAAAATACTGAGATTTTATTCGATGAAAAAGGTGAGATAAAATATTCTCATTGGATATCATTGCTAATCCCATCACACATACCAAACGAATATTTTTTTTGTAATGGGAAACATCATCCCTTTTTGTTATTTGGTTTTACAAGATGATGCCTACTTCAATCTTAGTGCTTTTGGCAATGAAAATATGATGCATTTCGTAAAAGAGAGCGCCACAGTACGGACTGATAAAAATAAACTGTGCGCCTGAACTAATAAGACAAGAATTGTCAAAGAAAACTCAAGATACAGATTTGAAACATCAAGAAGCCACCAGGAAAGAAGTTTGTGCAGCCACACAAATCTGAGTCTCCACCATCTTAGTATTTCCACAAAAAAGATGGGACTGCAAAACACAATTAATATGATTCAACCCTAATGCAGGGACCAGAGATTTACATTGTCCGAAATACTTGCAGCCTTATGTTATGGCCACCCCGTGACTTGCAGACTCTAGGTTACTACTACCAATCTCAGAAATGGATTCACTTGACAAGGAAATCTTATTGAATTGAGTTAAGAGTAGAAGGTTCAAGCAAGGGATGTGGATTGAATCCGAGTTCGGGACAAAGAGGTGGCCTTCTTCACCTCAGAACAAGGAACAAATAGAATTCCATTTCAAAGAAATGCCAAAGATGTAAAAATGCGGATCAATTATGAGACTACAAACATAAAACAGAACAAACTGCCTGAGTATAGTAGGAAACTAGAAGCACCTAATAGCCAAACAACTGAGAATGTTATTCATGCAAGGAGGTCATGGCAAAGGGCCAACTATTCTCCTAAACCGAAGATGGTGTGAAGATTTGACCATATACACTCCAAAGGTTGTTAAAGCATGCTAGCAAAAGGTCGAAACAAATGATTGTTATCTAACAGATGCTACATATATTTGTCTGTGTATAATGTTTAACTATTCATACATATATCAAACTCCGCCAGGAGCAGCAAAAGAGTTTTCAAGTTCTTATTTCTTGATAACTGAGAGTTGACCTACGTTTGGCCTTTTCTACTCTGTCTGTGTATAAATAGTAGGACATGCACTGCTTCTATGTCAAAGAAGCATTTCTATATCCAACTTACTAAAGAAAGAATAAAGCAAGTCATAGTATGAAAAGGGAACCTTTTCTTCACCAAGCACCACAAACATGCATATGGCTAGTGTCGAACAAAAACAGACAAATAATTTACAAGAACCAATAGATAATAAACAACATTTCAATCCCTCATAAACTAGGGTTCTCTACGAATTGTATATACTGTTCAGGTCTCATACTACTACTAGAAAACCATTATTTCAAGGCAAATAAGGCTGTTCCATCTCAAACTAATCTGTACATGGTAACTTATGAGAGCTAAAGAGAATCAAAATAGTGTATTGGGACCATAACAGACTATTTCACAATCCAATTTCAGTAGAACTATTGAATATCAAATTTTTTGATGTTGCAGGATAATGATAATCTCTATAGTTCTTCGCAATGACAGAAGGACAATGTTAATGTCTAAAGCTATGTTCTCTATCAGCAAAATGAACTTTATCGAAATCATGTTAGGGTTTATTCAGCAGAAATCAACAGGATCAAGCAAATGGACCACTGTATAACATAAGTTCTAATTTTGCATTGAAAAAACATATTTCACTGCATACATAACATAGAATCATTCCACTGTAGAACAACTACATTACGGTTAATCAAAATCCAAAACTTACTCAGATAGCTTTAATGGTAAATAGATAATAATAATAATCCCTAAACCGAAACCATACTCAAAATTGCATAGCACCAATAGCAATAGAACAGATACCGTAAATTAACGGTAAGATTTCTGGAACCTAGAACGAGCACCACGACCACCAAACTTCTTAGGCTCACAACGTCTAGGATCAGCAACAAGCAAAGTCCTATCGTATCGAATCAGAATATCCTTAATCTCCTTCTTCGTCTGCTCATCAACATACTTCTGGTAGAAAGCAACAAGAGCCTTTGCAATTGACTGACGAATAGCGTAGATCTGAGAAGTATGACCTCCTCCTTTCACGCGGATTCTCATGTCAACTCCGGCGAATCGTTGACGACCTAGAAGGAGGATTGGCTCGAAAGCTTTGTATCGGAGAATCTCCGGCTGAACAAGCTCGATAGGAACTCCGTTGATTTTGATCAAACCACGACCACGCTTGCAGTGTGTCACCGCCACCGCCGTCTTCTTCCGCCCGAAACATTGCACGGACTCCACTGTCGCCGGTGCCGCCTGCATTTTAGCTGCTTTGTTTGGTTTTGCTTACTCTGATGGCCAAAGTCGAAAATTTCTCTGAGGTTTTAGCTATGGAGGAATAAAATAGCTTATGTATTATGAGAATTAGGGTTTTGTATTGGGCTCATGGAGTAAATAGGCCCACTGGTTGATGTGCTCATTAAAGCTTTTGGGCCCTTGTGGTTAGGACTTAGGGGAAACTCGTTAAAATTGAAGTAATTATAGTATCATTTTGGGAAAATACATAAAATTCTCCTGGTCTTGGCAGCAAAACTAATTTTGACACTTTAACTTGATGGATAATTATTTATCCCATAACATATTTTTAAGTGAATTAAAATACACCCAAGTCGCTGACATGGCAAGTCAAAAAAATAAAAGTGTATTTATACAAAAAAAAAATTAAAGAGAAAAAGAATAAGTGGGCCTCCATTATTTTCTTTTTAGCCAATAATCTTTTTTTTTCTTCATCTCTTCATACCCTACCACCCCCGCCCTTAGTACCACCAACCCCAGCCCCACCTCCCGCCCCTTCATCTTCCTCACACCCAATCCACCCCTTTTTTTTTCTTCTTCTTTGTTGAACTTTCCATTTTTTTTTCTCCTTCAAGATGCCCCCATCCCACCCTCATTTCCTTTCTATCAGTAAAACCCAACAAATGTGATGAACAAAGAAAAAATAGAAAAATCATCGATTTGTTCTTGCTTCAAATTAAAATTAGTATTTATGGCAATGTTTGAATGTGATGAACTAAACTCTTTTTAATGAAAATTTATAATTTTTTCATCTCAAATTAAATTTTCAGGTGTTATTATTTGTTTGTTTTGATTATGTGTCTTAAAAATTGAATGTGTTTTTGTGAGAATGGTTTTGAGATTTTGAATCTCTTTCAACTGAAAATTTGTTCTTTTTTGAGATTATTTTTCTTATAATCATGGATTAATTCTTATTTTTGAGATTATTTTTTACTTTCTAAAATTGTGAATAAATAAAAAGAAACAAAAAAAGAATTAAAAATAAAATTTAAATAATGTTTAATGTGGTGTTGATGTGGCGCTGGTGTATCAATGACATGACGCGTGTGGAATGCACTTGCCATTGTGAGACTGGTATTATAATATTAGGGTGTATTTTAATTCACTTCAAAAGAGATTAGGGGGTAAACAATTACCCGTAAAGTTAAAGTGTTAAGTAAGTTTTGTAGCCAAGTTCAGGGGGGATTTTTATATATTTTCTCTATCCTTTTTTTGACTACTTATTTTGTTGGTTTATTTACATTCAGACGATTAACATGAATTCACATTATTATTTCTCTACTTTTTTGTTAACTTACAGAAATTTCACTAGTTTAGGTGCTAATTACTTAGATTGATGCTAATTTGTAATATCACAAATCCTACTAGATTTTGGACTTCGAATACATGTATCTGACGCGTCCAAATTCATGTATCTCAAATATATAAGGTCATATAATTTATATAAGTCTTTTGGTCTGTGAGACCTGCTCTGATACCAATTGAAAGTTAAGGGGTGTATGTGTGCGGGGGGGGGGGTGGAGTTAAAAAATCCATTCAGACCGTATATGGTAAGAAAAAATGCAATAAGTAAAAGACTCAAAGAGTTTTTATACTGGTTTGAAACACCGATGTGGTGCCTACTTCCAGTCCCATTGGGTTACAAGCATTTCCTTAAAAGCTTGATGAGAACTAGGGTGTTACAAAGTGTTACAATTGAGAGCCATGTCTGATATGCAAATAAGATCTCCTTCTTTGACACAATCTCTACTTGTATAACCTACACTTAGATCTTTCTTTCTCCTTTATTTTCATTTGTTCACTCAAGTGTGTACAAAGTTTTATTAAAGATAAAAGAAGATTACAATATAAGCTCAAGTGAAGTGCGTACTTCATAACTAAGTTTAAATAGATAGGCTTATGCTCTAGTAAGGAAAACTCAAGAGTGTTTATCTCAATAAAGGATATTGACAGATTCCTTGATTGAGGCGATTTGCTAAATCATGTCCATATTAGATATGTGCATGATAAAATCGCTTGACTTCCTTCTTTGTGAAATCTACTCGATTATTCTCCACTGACTTTTCTTCTTTCCCTTTGAAGCTTGCTTGATTCTTGGCAGGACTGTTGATTATTGATTTTTTCATATCAATCAAGATATGCTTGTCTTTGAAGCTTGCGTGATTCTTGGCATAATTGTTGAAACTTGATTTCATCATATCAATCAAGCGAATCTCTTACTCATTGTCTTTCCTTTCTTTGGTTGCTTTAGTGATCAAGACATATATCTCTTTTCTTCTTTGTGCTTTACGTTTGGTTCTTTTTGATGTCTTTACCTGCGAAGAGTATGAATAATTGTTTAAGTGTCGTTTATCAAAATCAACTATGGAGTTAAAAATATAATGACTGACTTTTTTTTGTTATATATAAATGAGAGAAAATAATTTTCTCTCCATTCATTTTTACTTGTGCATGATATTACAAATAAATGTCCAACAATACTTGTCTAATTTAGATGAGTTATTTACCCATTCGTGTCCATTTTACCTTTGCTATTAGATTCTATTCAATATCTAATACATTTCTCAAAACATTAATATTACCCTTATTATTTATTATTTCTTAAGGTATGTACCATGTCAACAACAAACAACTATAGTTATTAAGTTGAGAACTTTGAGTTTCGGGATCTTATTTTGAAACTTTTAATTGGGATTTCACATTTGGAAGTGAAGTTGTCTTCTCCTCGTGTCTTAGCTTCGCTGCCCAGAAAGAGGTAAAAAATTTGTCCCTAGCTTTGTCTAGTTTGATTTTAGTTGTCCTGTGCTTGCCGTTTATGTTTTCTTAGTTATGTCTCAACATTCTTCATATTAAAATTGGGTGAAATTGATGACTGTTTTACCTAAATTTCTCCGTTTAGGTTGAAATTAGGTTGTTTGTTTGTTCACTAAATATCAATGCATTTCAGTCTATTGAGTTTGTTTATATTCTCGTCATTTATCTGGCAGTGTTCATAAAGTTGGTTAAGCCTTGATTTAACATGTCTTTGTTTAATCTTGTTTTGGATCGTTGTATTTGACTTTCTTAGCTCGTTATCTCCTTTAGTTTATGATGTGTTTGAGGTCCTTTTCTTATATGTTTAAATTTCAACTGTTGTTAATCCACCTTTGTCCAAAGTTTTTTATGCTCAGTATATCTTAATAGGTTGTCTCAAATATTATGTTTATTCAAGCTTTGGTTCAACTGTTCTTCACTCATTCTGATGCATGTTTCTTCACATTTTTGATTTTTTAAGAGTCATTTGGTCAAGTTCTGCTTTGAATAGAGTCTTGTCACGTCCTTACCATTTGCTTGGAGTCTTATTTTCTCACCCCGTGCCAGCAGCATGGGGCCCAATATATATTACTCTTTCTGTTTTAATTTATTTATGTGATATATGTGAAATTTGAAGTTAATCAATTTCTTAACTTGTTTTTATATATTAGAGTTAATCAATTTTTTTTATATTTATATATATATATATATAGAGAGAGAGAGAGAGAGAGACAGAGAGAGAGAGATTTTAAGTTGCTAATTATTGTAATTTATAGTATTTTTTACGTAATTTTCATATAATATATATTACTCCTTTTGTGTTGATCATGTGATACAAATGAAGTTTCAAAAGTCAATCATTTTTTTATATAATTTTTTTTTTGATATTTAAGTTATCAATTATTGTGATTTACAATATATTTTATATAATATCTCTATCTCTTTATCCCAATTTATGTGGTATAGATGAAATTTTGAGAGTTAACAAAATCTTTTTATATATTTTCAAATATTTTGAAGCTATTAATTATTATGATTTATAATATTTTTTGCATAATTTTTTAATATATATAAAGTGATAAAAGACAAATTTTAAAAAAAGAAAACTTTAAATTGCCAAACTACCCCTGACTACAAGCATGCATGTTGAAACTTGAGAAGTTATTCAAAATTTTATATGATTTTCAAAAATATTTTAAGTTATTAATTACTGTGATTTATAATTTTTTAAGCGATTTTGAAGTAATATATATTATTTCGTTCTCCCAATTTATGCGGCATAGATATAATTTCAAAAATTAATCATTTTTATGTCTTTTAAATATTTTAAATTGTTAATTATTGTAAATTGTAGTAGCTTTTACGTAGTTTTTAAATCATTTTTGTTACTTCTCATGTCCCAATTTATGTGGTATTGATATAATTTCGAGAGTCAGCCAATTTTGTTTATGTCTTTTAAATTTCTAAGTTGTTAATTATTGTGATTTATAATACTTTTTACGTCATTGTCAAATAATAGATGTCATTTCCTCTAACCCATTTTATGTGTCAGTCATAGAATTTTGAAAGTCAAATGATTTTTTTATATTACTTTTAAATATTTTAACTTATTAATTATTATGATTTAAAGTATTATTACTGTAATTTTCAAATATATAACAGGCTAAAACAGAAATGTAAGACAAAATTAAAAGGAAAAAAGTGCGGAATTAATGATCGATTAATATGATGCAAATGAAATTTGAAGAGGCAGCTAAGTGTTGTATATATTATTTTTTTCAAAATTAAGTTGTTAATTATAGTGACTTATAGTACTATTGTGCTTTTAACATCATTTTTATAAATAACACATGTTTCTTCTTTTATCCCAATTTATGTGGCACCATAGTATTTAGAGAGTTAATCATTTTTTATATGATTTTTCAATATTTGAATTCAATAATTATAATAATTTATAGTACTTTTTATATAAACTTTAAATAATATATGTTATTTCTTCTATCCTAATTTATGTGACATTAATAGAATTTCGAGTGTCGATAATTTTTTAATACTATTTTTAAATATCAGTAATGAACAATCATATTATCATTTAAATTTAGCCTTAGTAATGAAATATGAAGTATTAAATTTTATTCTACTTGATCTCAAACACAATAACAAAGAAAGCCTAAAATAACTACAAATGAATACTAAATATGTCTACAAAAAAAAAAGAATACTAAATATTATTGATGGGACGTGTGGGTCTGAGTAAGTACTAACATCAACACTTTTATGCCTTTAAGGCATTGAAAAAAGCCTCACATTTCAATATATTTACCATTATGTACTAGTGGTTTGTTGTAAAAAGGTACAAAAGAAGGGGTAAATAAAACTTTGAAAAAGTATTGCATTATCAACAAAAGGACACAATAGGAATTAGAGGGAAAAAAAATCATGAAACGCACAATTTCCAAAGCAAATTGTATAAGCATTCACAGCAAAGTATAAAGCAGAATTAGATAGTAACTTACCAAAGTACCCTTGTCCAGGAAGCAAGCATGTTGACGCTTCCTAGACTCTTCTATATATTAGTAAAATATATTCTTTTCTCCTCAAAATTTGAAATATATGAACATGTTAAGTGTATATTTGTTACCTCACTGATGTTTGGTTAGTTTAGATATTTGCTTCATATGTATTTGATGATCTCATGAAGAATATTCAATTCAAATTCGCCTTGAAGATTCTATTTTTGATTCATAGTGCACTTTATTTTTCCTCTTGAATCTAATACCCCATTTTCTGTACATTTGAATTGTCTCCCGTTGCATTTATTTCGTTGGGCTAGATCCCAACACTCTTTGAGTCAGCCTTATTAGTATTCAAAGGAAAGAAAGCTGATGAACAAAGTTGGAAGCTAATGTACATGGTGAAAGGGAAGCTAAAATGCAGTGATCAAATTGGGACTTTTATAAAATTTCCAGCAATAACGAGCCAAAAGCAATAAATAATAAGCTCAAGAGGAAGGAAAATGGGCTAAGACCCATTTTATTTCAGCTAAATTCATTTTAGAAATTAGGACAAAAAGAATTTGGGTCAAATGCCCTAAATCCATAGAAGTAGGCCTAAATATTGACCTAGGCAAACATAAATGGGAAAATTGTATATAATAGCAAACTATTAATTCAAATTAAATGCTATAAAAATAGTTTGATTTAATTGTATCTCATAGCAAACTGTTGCTATTTCACCTCTCTCCTGGTGAATCTCGCTCGCCACTCTCGTTCTCTCCCTCGCCTCTCTCATTTTTTATACAAACGCAAGTGTATAAAGTGCGTTTGTGTTTGTATAAAGCGAGAGAAAATTGTATATATACATATATTTTCGTTCCCCTCTCCCAGATCTCGCTC
>NW_006239135.1:879076-904170 GCF_000226075.1 Solanum tuberosum | reverse complement strand
AAACGCAAATGTATAAAATGTGTTTGTGTTTGTATAAAGCGAGAAAAAATTATATATATACATATATTTTCGTTCCCCTCTCTCCCCTCTCCCAGATCTCGTTCGTCACTCTCCCAGATCTCACTCTCTCACTCGCCTCTCTCACTTTATACAATTGATCTTTTTGTATATGTATACCAAAACAAATTATACACCTGCTTTCTTTTGTATATGTATAGCAAATATACATATTTATGTTTGCTATGGAGTGCAATTATGCAAACTTTGCTATAACATACAAATATGAATTTTGTGTTTGCTATATGTGAAAGTTTTGGACTTGGACCCAATATTTATTTCCTTCTATTGTATTTACTATATTTAAATCTTATTTGTTTTATTTGATATTACTTTGATTAATCTTAATTAAATCTCTTAAAGATGAACCATTTTTGTTATAATAATTTGAATTATTTTACTTAATTACCTTTCTTTATTTAGTCATTTTGACAAAAATCCACCCTTTCTAACAAAAAAATATTTCAAATGTTTAAGTTCTTTTATTTTCAAGTGATTCCATTAAGATTCTTTCTTTACTTATTAATTATTTTTCTCAAAAGTTAGTCAAATAATTTTTTCAAGTCATCGAATAAACACGTGTTAGTGGACATTATCAATGCCTTAAAAATCTTCTTCAAAATGTAAATAAGAACCCCATATCCTCTTTCACTAAACTTTTAAGGCTTAATTCTGATAAAAGTGTTGAAAGTTAAATTTTCTAAATTTCTTTTAAAAAATTAAGTGGTTACTCCTTTAAAAATTGATTTTTCTCTTAAAGTTGAATCGACTTTAAAAATCAATTATTTCTTAACATGACACTTGTTACTTAGAACTTTGAGAGATTTTGTCTACTTTATATGCTTTGTTTAAATTAAGTTAGTTTTCTTTGCTTTGTTCTTTTTTTCTTTTAGTGGCTCGAAGGAAAATATAGTATATCAGTAACTTTTGCATGCTTTGATTAGTTCTCCATGTGAATGAATCATTAAGAGTAATTTTAATTTTGAATCTGATTTCAATTCAGAAAATGAAAATTTCAAAAGAAGAAATTGTTCTTAGCTTTGGTACTTCACTTTACACCTTTCAACTCCTCGATTTTCTTCAGATATACAACAAGACGCTGACCCCTTTGTTTTGTAAAAAAATATTAGTAATACATTATTCTATGGAGAATAATAATATTTCAAAGTTGTAAAATACGTTGATAGATCTGGACAAAAGAATGGGCAATGTATCCAATCAATATACAACAGGTTGTACAACAGTTTGAACCTGTTTTTGTTTGTTGGGGCGACTTTTTTTTAAAATCAGAGTATACTAACTTGCAACGAGAGATTAAAAATCTGAGGATTATTATTTTTGACTTCTCTTTTCAACTTAATTCGTGTTAGAAAATCGGTAACAACAAAACTCTTTGACCTGGTTTAATATTTTTAACTTGAATACTTATGAGCATTTAATTAGTTAGACTATAGTTTTAAGGGAATTGGAACAAGCAAATGTCGATGTTGATGCCATGAATGGGGTTGCAAATTTGATTTTTGAAGGGAGTGTGTCCTTACGGGTAGAGAATATTGTTGAATCGAATTGTGCACATATTTTTGTTCCAAAAGTCGACATTGCTTTGATTAGTTCTCCATGCGAATGAATCATTAAGAGTAATTTTAATTTTGAATTTGATTTCAATTCAGAAAATGAAAATTTCAAAAGAAGAAATTGTTCTTAGCTTTGGGGCTGTCACTTCACACCTTTCAACTCCTCGATTTTCTTCAGATATACAACAAGACGCTGACCCCTTTGTCTTGTAAAAAATTATTAGTAATACATTATTCTATGGAGAATAATAATATTTCAAAGTTGTAAAATACGTTGATAGATCTGGACAAAAGAGTGGGCAATGTATCCAATCAATATACAACAGGTTGTACAACAGTTTGAACCTGTTTTTGTTTGTTGGGGTGACCTTTTTTTTAAAATTGGAGTATACTAACTTGCAACGAGAGATTAAAAATCTTAGGATTCATATTTTTGACTTCTCTTTTCAACTTAATTCGTGTTAGAAAATCGGTAACAACAAAACTTTTTGACCTGCAAAGGTTTAATATTTTTAACTTGAATACTTATGAGCATTTAATTAGTGAGGCTATAGTTTTAAGGGAATTGGAACAAGCAAATGCCGATGTTGATGTCGTGAATGGGGTTGAGAATTTGATTTTTGAAGGGAGTATGTCCTTACGGGTAGAGAATATTGTTGAATCGAATTGTGCACATATTTTTGTTCCAAAGGTCGACAGAGCTTTGATTAGTTCTCCATGCGAATGAATCATTAAGAGTAATTTTAATTTTGAATTTGATTTCAATTCAGAAAATGAAAATTTCAAAAGAAGAAATTGTTCTTAGCTTTGGTACTGTTACTTAACACCTTTCAACTCCTCGATTTTATTCAGATATACAACAAGCCGTTGACCCCTTTGTCTTGTAAAAAAATATTAGTAAGTTGTATTCTGTGGAGAATAATAATATTTCAAAGTTGCAAAATACGTTGATAGATCTGGACAAAAGAATGGGAAATGTATACAATCAATGTACAACAATTTGAACCTGTTTTTGTTTCTTGGGGCGATTTTCTTTTTTTAAATCAGAGTATACTAACTTGCAACGAGAGATTAAAAATCTTAGGATTGATATTTTTGACTTCTCTTTTCAACTTAATTCGTGTTAGAAATCGGTAACAACAAAACTCTTTGACCTGCAAAGGTTTAATATTTTTAACTTGAAAACTTATGAGCATTTAATTAGTGAGACTATAGTTTTAAGGGAATTGGAACAAGCAAATGCCGATGTTGATGCCGTTAATGGGGTTGAGAATTTGATTTTTGAAGGGAGTGTGTCCTTACGGATAGAGAATATTGTTGAATCGTGCACATATTTTTGTTCCAAAAGTCGACAGAGCTGAAAGAATAATGTTTGGTGTGACGATGTTCATCCAAGTCTTACCTTACTTTTGTTTACTCTAGTGTTGCAATGTGATAAGTTTTTTATATTTTATGTTTTTTATATTCTATTCTAACTCTTAATTTGTTTTTGTTCAGGTGTTATTTGATTTAAACTTCGAAAAGATTCTGAGTATTTTGAAAGTTTTTATATTTGATCGCATAGCCCTAAAAAAATAGATTGAACCTAATTTAACATTTTGGGTTGTTTGAATTTTCTTTTGTTCAAGAGTTATATTGCAATTGTATCTAGTTTAATATTTTGGGTTGTTTGAATTTTCTTTTGTTCAAGAGTTATGTTGCAATTGCATCTATTTTAACTGTTTGGGTGTTTGAATTTTCATTTGTTCAAGAGTTATGCTACAATAGAGTATTTTTACATATATGTTGTGTTTGGTATGAAAGAAAATGTTTTCTTAGAAAACAAGTAGATTTCTGACTTATTTTTTCATATTTGGTTGGTGAGTAGAAAATATTTTTTAGTATTTGGTTGGTGAATGAAAATCATTTTTTAGAATTTATTTTTTATTTCTGGCTAGAGAGTAGAAAATACTTTTTAGGAAAATTATTTCTGACCCGGAAGCCAATTTTGATGATTGTCTAAGACATGATCCCGACACCCGAACTAGCTAGGACATGATCCCGACACCCGAACTAGCTAGGACATAACCCCGATGACCGATGTCAAAACCGACCCTGAGATCTGACCCAAGACCTGACCCCGACTTCCTATTTGAGACCCAACATTCGAACTAGGATGGAATATCCAACCCAAGACCTGACCCCGATATTCGAACTTGAACATGATCGACTAATTCAGAATTTGACTTCGACACTTGAATCGAGACTCAACTTCAAAATCAGGACCCGACAATCATTAACCGATGCAAGACCCAAAATTCAACTTTTGAGTCGAAATTTTGATTCCAACTTTCGAAATGGGATCTAACCACACCCGACTCAGGACTTAACTTGACTGAGAATTTATTTTTTTCTAAAAAAACAAAAGTTCAAATTTTAATTTATTTGTGTGTGTGTGTGTGTGGAGGGGGGAGGTGGTAGGGGGTCGGGTAGTGTGGGGTAAAAAATAAAATTTAAAAATTTGTAAATATTTTTCAAAAACAACTTTTAAAAATATTTGGGGGTGGGATGGGTAGGGGGGATAGTATGTGGTTCGGGGTAGGAGTGTTGGCAGGGGGGTCGATCGGGGTCAGACTAGGGTGGGGTAAAACTTAAATTTTAAAATTTGTCAATGATTTTCAAAAACAACTTTTTAATTTTTTTTTGTAGGGGGTGGTGGTAGGAGGGTTGGTCGGGATGGGGTTAAAAGATATAAATTTTAACTATTAAAATATTCTTTTAAAGAAACTTTTAAATATTTTTTTGGGGTTGGTACGGAGTCGGGTAAAAAATAAAAAAATTAATGACTCACTTGATATAACATAGTTCGGAGTATAAAGTCAAACTAGAATTCACCCATATTACGTAAAAAATATTAGAAATCATAATAATTTATAATTTAAAATATTTTATAAATATTCATTAAAAGTGTGGTCAAAGAAAATCTTTTTTAACTTTTTCAAGAGTAATTGTGTCACGTAAAATGGATGAGAAGAAATTTTATGTATTATATATCAGCTAAAGAACATGCACACCCCCATTAAGCATATGAATTTTGGAATGATCCCATCCTTACATTTTGAGTTAAAAATTACCGTGAATTATTATCCCATTTAAAATAGTTTAAGGGCAAAACTGGTCCATTTTCCTTTATTTCGAAGCAACCATAAGAAGCAATGATATTTTTGGTCTATTTAGATAGCTAGAAGATACTTTTGAGCAAAACATGTAACAACGAGTGCATTTTAACCTCAAAATATAATAGTGTAAAATTTGACCAATTTTAAATAGTTGTGAGGTTTCTTTTTCTTTTCTCCCAAAGCACACAACACAATATATAATGTTTGCTTAATCTCACGTTGACTAGCTATAAACACACATACACAATAAACAATAGACAATACACATACACACTATTATCAATAACAACAAAAGAAGTCAAACACACAAAATATGATCTTTGTTGGAGTTGAGGTTGACTACTTTAAACTCACAAAAATGCACATAATTCACAATATAATCTTTGCTTCAACTCATGCTGACTAGTTTAAAACACACACAAATACACAAACACAAACACAAATACACATAACCATACACACAAGAAATTACTATCAAAATTATGTAGAAGAATTGGTTTCTTAGGCCTATAAAAAGCCTCTTTTACTTGTTGATTAGAGACACACAATTCACATAATAAACAAAGCAATAACAACAAGAAGAGAGCAAGAAAAATATGGCAGATAAGGAAGGCAAAGGAAAGGGAAAAGCAGAGAAAATCGAAGAAAGCAAAAATGGCGTATTTCCATTCACTCCCAAAAAAGGAAGTATAATTCCTAAAGAGAAGAAACATGTTTCCACCATGATGGGTGAGAAAATTGGCCACTCTCTTGTTTCCCTTGTCAAGAATAGAAAAAACAAGATCAATCATCATGATACTTAACAGTACGAACCAGAAAATATTTTCCGTCATACCAAACACACCAGCAATACTATTCTTTTCAAATATCACACATGTAATATGTCTCATTTTTATTTTTTTACTATCTTTTGTTCTACTAAGGTGTCTAGGAGGTCCCTAGTATACCACAATGTTCAATATTGTATTTGTATATGCTTTTGTGTTTTTTTAATTCCGCCACTTTATTTTGTTTTCCGTACGTTACATCTCTTTCAACTTGTGCAAAAAGTATTCTTAAATCTCATTTTTTTATACGAAAGAGTTAATTAGTTGAATATTAAAATATTCATTTAATCTATATATTGGTACTTGGGAAGAAAATGTTAAAATGATGATCGAAAAAATAGTTAGACGGAAATAACAATAATAACAATAATTATTACATACCAATGAAATCTCACAAGTGAGGTATGTACGCATACATTAATTATTACTATCTCATGGATAACAAATGGAAATAATATAATATTTTTTTTTAAAAAAATTGCGTAATTAATAAATTGATATTGTGAAAGTTATTAAAAGAACATTATTAAGTAGAACAATGATTAACTTGTTAAGTAGTTCTAAAAGTAAAACAATGTCATGTAAACTAAGATAAAGGAAACATTATTAATTTAAAATGGCCAATAGAAAATAGTGCCCAAGCAAACACACACATCAATACACACAAGACAACATGTAAGTGTGGTCATCTACACATCTCTCTCTCACACACACAAATATTCTCCTATAGTAGTAAGAATAATTAGGTTAAAACTTAATTAAAAAATAAGAGAGGTACGCATTAAGTTAACAAATAATACTGTCTCCGTTCCTATTTATACGTCGTTCTCTTGCTAAAATAAATAATCCTTAATATTTGTCATTGGAAAAATTGTATATAATAGCAAACTATTAATTCAAATTAAATGCTATAAATATACTTTCATTTAATTGTACCCTATAGCAAACTATTGCTATTTTCGCCACTCTCCCTGGTGGAATCTCGGTCGCTACTCTCGTTTGGTGGCAGTCTCGCTCGCCTCTCTCGCTTTTTTATACAAACACAAATGTATAAAAATGTGTTTGTGTTTGTATAAAGCGAGAGAAAATTGTATATATACATATATTTTCGTTCCCCTCTCTCCCCTCTCCCAAAATCTCGCTCGCCACCCTCACCTCTCTCGCTTATACAAACAGAAACGAAATGTATAAATTGCGAATTCTGTTTGTATAAAGCGAGAGAAAATTGTATTTACACATGCAAATACATATATCTTCGTCCTATACACTTATAATTATACAATACAAATATTTCCCTGTCCAATTTTCTTTTGCCTTTCTCTCTTTCTCGTTTTATACATATACAAATTATACAATTGATCTTTTGTATAAAACTGATTTCTTTTGTATATGTATAGCGAATTATACAACTGCCTTTTTTTGTATATGTATAGCGAATTATACAACTGTTTTTTTTTGTATATGTATAGCGAATTATACAACTGTTTTTTTTTGTATATGTATAGCGAATTATACAACTGTTTTTTTTTGTATATGTATAGCGAATTATACAACTGTTTTTTTTTGTATATGTGTCATTTCACAAATCAATGCATAAATGACACCATTCTTCTTATTTTACCCTTAATAGTTATTAGCCTTGAAAGTATGAATTTGACCAACATAAGAAAACTAAAGGATTAATTCATGTTGAGAAAATAATCAAAATGGTCCTTCATGTATAGGGGTTGAATTATTTTGGTCCTTTATATATATCACCTTATCCAAATAGTCTTAATGTATATAAAAAAAGAATCATTTTGGTTCTTAGCCCTAAAAACTAATTGAAAAATAAAAAAATTGTTAAACTTAACGATGGATCCCACATTTGGTGGACCATTTCTTCCTCATTTCTTCTTCCCCATCTTCTTTCTTCCGCCATTTTTTCTCAAATTTTCAATTGATTTATTCTTCTTTTCACTGCTAGAAATCCTCTAAAACAAACAAAGTTTTCTTCAAAATTCAAAAAATGGTTTGTAAATTTTTATTTTCTACCTCTGTCCTTTCAGTTCATATTTTTCTTCATCAGCAACATAACTAACATTTATATTGTCATTAGAGTCCAAGAACTCATGATACCAGTTGCAGCACCAAAAATGTTGAAACAATTAGTCTGAGTATTATATGTAACTATGACAGGTGATAAACCTTTTCTTTTCATCCTCTCCATCATCTCAAGATTGCCACTCATCTCAACAACCTTATTATAATATCCATGAATCAAGGTGTTAAAACCGACGTTTTACAAACGCCCAATGTTTATCACTTAACCAAGAGAGCGTCGTAGGATTGGTAAACCTGATCCACTACTAGAGATTCACAAACAACATGAAAAACATACGTGACCATATCTAGTTCATCACACTCACAACCATGTACAAAACGAAATAGATGGTCACATAAGAATTTATCGAATAACACGAAAGGTTTTCCTTTGAAGAGTCGATACCAACCATTTCCATTCACTTGACTCAACATACTCTTCACATCCTTCGACTGAAGCCAACACTCTTAATACTAACAACCATCGTAACCATTCCGGCCATTGACCTTACTTTAAACCAACACTTTTTAAATGAAAACCTTTCTTAGGTACTTTAACAATCAACAATAGTCAACTTTACAACTCAACCCAGGTGTAAGTCCTTTCAAATGTTCAATACCAGATACAATTGATCATTCCTCACCCTGCCAATTCATACCTTGACAAAATACGTCACCACGAATGTAGACTCACAATGAAAAAATCTGAATTGTAATTTCCACCGTATAACACCATCTTTTTCTCTATCAACATTAGCTTGTACCTTGGAGATTTTTATGAATTCATGGATCTCCGTTTATCATTGATCGTATCTCCATCGATCTTACCATATATTTCGCTAAAATTTCAATCATACTCATTACTGGACTCAAAACAAAACCAAGCACTTGTCATCACATTCAAGCTAATGTCCGTACACTCCTTTCTCAAGTCTTTTTCAATAGTTTTTAACCAATCTGATGGACTTGTTACACTATTACCATAACCACTACAAAACGAATGAAATCACGCATCTCTGAATCCAATTATCTACCCCTCTGAAGATATCTCTTTAGCCTTTGCAATTAAATAAAATATTCTTGCTCTTGCCTTTCTCTAAAGGTTGTACTACTTCCTACTATTTTTCTTCATTATGACTCTAGCTCTTTAATTTCTATTCGAATGGTGTCCCACCATCTCCTAAAACTTTCCATACAACCACGTTAGTCACCAAATATTAGAAAACCATAACCTTAGATACTCGCAAGTCGTAATTACTATACAAAAATTCGCTTAACCAACAATTTATTATATAGTTGCATCCCGTCACAATCCATCACGAACTCTTATTACCATTACGCTCAGTCAGCCTTAACTATCACCACGAAGCTAATCTTTCAACAACACGACACCTCAAACTCAGGTATACTCATCAAATTCAGAGGGCTAACCCGATTTTTACGCACTTTCTTACTAAAATACTTTAATTTACTTCACCCAAGTATACTCAATGGGAATTTCTTTATCCATAAGCTGGTCATTCCGATATTAATCCATTCATTTATGACTTAAGATAAAATCACCAGTCCTCATACTACCCTCCTTGTTTTAACAAACAAGACAGGAGCACCCAACGGGAAAGCACTAGGACAGATGAAACCTTTATCACGAAGCCCTTGTATTTGAGCTTTAAGCATCCTCAATTTTAACACCACATGAATAGACTCAATAGAGGGGGATTCGACCTCAACATCCCGAATATGAGCCAATTACGTCAAACAATCCTGCCCCACCAGTTTCCTACCCCGTACGAAAGATTTGTCCTTAGCTGACTTAAGCTTGTACACCCCTTCCCACTCTAATCTTTCCCTACTGGGAATCTCTAGAGTTACCGACTTAGTATTACAATTAAGCCTGGTATAATAGGAGGACAACCAAGTCATGCCTAAGATTATATCAAGTCATGCCTAAGATTATATCAAGTCAGTCATATCCAGCATAACCAATTCAACCCAAATCTGAGAATCCATAAACACAACATGACAACACGATATACAAGGGTGACTATGACTGACTCTTCAACTGGGCTAAAAATATGGTTGTGGGCACCAAGTATATCACAAGCCACATCAAATCCCAAGGCTATTGAACTGACACATACGAATAAGTAGAACCCAGACCACACAAAGGAATAGCCATCCGGGCACAGACAAGAGCAACATTAGTGACCACTGCATCACACACCTTAAACTTGGTCTTGCTCGGAAAAGCATATAACTGAGCCCTGTCGTCTTAACGGGCAACCTCATTGCCTGGCTGCACTACTCCTCTACCTGCATTACCATTTCCTTGGCCTCCATGGCCTCACTGATTTACTGCTCAATGCCCAGGTTCTCCACAATTTAACATACCTTATAACTTATATTCGATTGCTCAACACCGAATTAGATCGCGGAGGTTAGTTCGGGTACGATTCGGGGTCCATAATTGTGACTAGGGAAAACATGTGAGACATGGCTGAGGTTCTGTCTCGCCCTATCTCGCTTTGGCGGGAGGAATCCCGCACAGGCGGCCTCGCCTTGGCGGGAAAATCCCGCCCCAGCGGCTATAATGGAAACATAATCCATGTTTACAATTTTTCTAGGTTCTTTTCTTTCCCAATTTCCCCCAAAGGTTCCGAGCTATAACACATGCATTTTTAGAGAAAAACCCTTTAGCTAGGACAATCATTGCCTACCCCCGGTCAACCCAATGAAGTACGCACTATAGAATTCTTTTACATCATTTCAACACTACCACACACATATCCCCATGATACACCTAGACTCTCACACGGTTCTCAGTTGGTCGCAACGCACGTCCAGATTTGTCGCTTACAAACCACATCGTAATTTATCTAGACCATTGCACCTAATCTCGTGATGATTTTCTTTTCACAATAAGTTCCACGACACTCAAGCGGTTATAACTATCACAATTTCAACATTTAGGCCATCACATTGCACATATCAACATTCAGTACTGGGCACATAATCATATCAAAGCATTCAAGTAATACACCCTTCACATTCATAGTTAATTTCCGACAACTAAAACACACATTCACAGTTCCAAGTTACAACTCACAGATAAGTCCAATTTCTTTAATTAGTTCGTTCCATAAATGACCATCAGCCATGCCTTATACGGTCCCTAAGGCCAGATACCAATTGAAACCTTCTTAGTTCCAATTAACTTTGCTTGGGGGCCCTCAATCGTTACCACGACATCTAGGTCACTTCGTTGAGATACCAATTGGACTCAACTCATACCATAAGCGACAATAGTAGCTAGCGATCTCGACAAAACTGCTAATTTCAATCATAGAACTTGGTCGAACTCAATTCTTAACCGCCTCAATCTTTAACTGATGGTAACCAGACCTTAAATCAATCTTTAGAGGAAGCCGATGCACCTTGCAAGTGATCAAAAAGATCATCTATCCAAGGCAGTGGATACTTGTTCCAAATGGCGTCTCTATTCGACTATCAACAGTCTATACACATACTCTCTTGCTAGTGATGGTGTTACCACTTTTGTTGCTCTAGTTCGGACCATGGAGTGAATGAGGAAAGTTACCAATTTGTATCACCCAGATACCAATTGGATTCAAGTCATAACACGATGGAGTAGAAAGAAGTGAGTTTTTTCTAAAGTCCTATAGCCTCTCGAAGAAAAGTACGAACGCCATCGTACCGTTCCATAAAACTCTATTAGACTTGTTTTGGTACAATGAGATTAACGAACCTAGGGCTCTGATAAAAACTTTGTCATGACCCAGACCGTCGTGATTGACACCTACACTAGCCATCCAGTGGGAGAACCACTACTATAACCCAAACCAAGCAATCAATCTAAAAACTAAGGCATATAAGTCAAATACTAAGGAAAGAAAATAGAGTTTCCATAAACTCTAACAAAAGTTCAACAATAACTAACAACGGCGGAAGAATTAACCTAGAATCTGAAAGTCAATGTACCAAAACTCTACTAACGACAAGTCTAAGAACATGGGGTATAACCCCGAAACTAAACAACACCTTAAACAAAAAGTCTAAATCCGAAAAGAGTGGACTTAAACAAGGAAGATCCATGGCAGCCTGAAAGAACTGGCTCACCCTTGAATTCGGCCACGCTCATAGTCACCTAGATGGGGTCTATCAATAGCCACCTGAAGATGCCTTGTACTCAACAAAGAAATAGTAAATGCAGTATCAGTACACAATCACCGTGTACTGGTAGGATCACCCGGCTATCCCACTAAGTGTAACATACATTAGTCAATACAACAATATAATCACATGCACATGTCGAACAATGAACAACTTCACGATTCTCGCATATCATAGTTATATCAATTCAGAGCAACTGTCATGCCTCGAGCCTACACCCTGGATGTGGCCGGCACTCGAAGACCATTGTTGGCCCCAAGCGAACCCTTGGCCTGACTTACTTAACTCAGCGGAAGACAATATTCACATCTATAATGATCCATGAACTTAACTGAACTGAAAAATAAAATAACTGAGAATGTTTCAAAGATTAAACATTCAACTTGGCAAAGACTACTGAACTACTTAACTGTCTATGAAGCTTCTAAAACAAATAGGGATGTCGGGACAGGACCCCTGATCATCCTAACATCTGAAAGACTAAAAAGCAAATAAAGGAGTCCTCCGAATGCAAGGAGGCTCACCACAGACTTTAAGTGCTCAAGCTGGATCAACAAAGCGCTGAATGCTGATCCTGGTTACCTGCGTCTGCATCATAAGACGATGCAGGGCAACTGGCATCAGTACATTGAATGTACAAGTATGCGAGTTGGAATGCTAAACAATACAAAGACTTGAAAAGATTCTAAAAGAAACTCTTATCTTGGCTCTTCTCAACTCATGAATAACTCAACTCATAATAAAGCAATAAGACACATGCAATATATGAAAAGATTTATAAAACGGTAAAAACAACTTAGTCCATTAAAGAAAATGCAATAACAAACTCAACTTAACTCATATAACAAAGTAATATAGTTTCTGTGGGAGATTCTCTAACTGACAACCAGCACTATGAGCCCCAGTGGTTATACAACGTCTTGCCCACGCTGCCAGAACTGTCCTATACTTTGTCGTCATATATAACACTTAATTTAGTGGATCCATTAGTCTATGCTAAAAACATCTTAAGGAGTCATCTAAAAAGTATGATCCTTTACTACACATGATGACTATATGGTTTATGGAGACTTGAGTTAGTATGAACTAACATCCCCATATCGGTGCTCAATACTACTCCCAAAAATATACTTAGCTCATATGTTTTAAAAACGATCTTCTTTCTTTGGTTTTGAGATAATTTACTCAAAACTTAGTATAAGAGCTCTCTTGGAATCGATGTTCCCTTTTCTTGCTCAAATGTGAAAACATTTATAAACTCTTTGGAAATACTTAGTTCCCTTATAACTTTTTGAGAAATGAACTCAACTCTTTACTCTTTGCTTAACTTAAAACTTGTGCCTTAAAACGAAGTTAAAACGTTTGTTAAAGACTCTTGAAAACTTTAAGAAACTTTGCTTTGACTTGCTTTTTAACTTCTAGACTTGACTCTTAACTTCTTTGACTTTGATCTTAACTTTCCTTGAATTGGATTATGGATTCAAGGTTCATGGTCTTATGTTTATGGATGGTTTCATAATGTTTAGATGTACCTTAGAGTGTTAGAATCAACTAGGAAACATAGGTACATCACTTAGAATCTACTACGAAAAGATGGGGGAAGAATGGGGTGAACTAGCGTCCTTGGCGCTTTAAAAGGCGTGGGGCGCCAGTCCCCAAACTTCAGAGGACAAGTTGGGGCGCGCTGGCTGGCACGGCGCTCCAAGGGTAAAACTTCAGAAACCCTTTCGGGGGGCGCTGGCTGGCGCGACGCCCCACCCTTTCCCTAGATGAACTCCGACTTTTCTCCTTCGTTTTTCATCTCTAAACCCTCCAAACTTCCATGGTTCTTTCCCCAACCACTTAGGAGCAATAGTACCCTCAACATACAATAGATTTAACTCGAAAATTCACCCGGAAACACGAATCAAATCAACAAGAGACTTCTACAACACAACCATCAAGAACTCAACGAATTTTCAACAATGTTCTTCAAGAACTCACTTTCTTTCCATTCAAACTACTTAAATTTTCATGAATTGAAACAAGTTTGGCGTGTGGGTGAACTAACCCAACACTATGTGATCTCACATACCTTGTAGGGATCACCTCCGATGAATTCCACTCGCAAAGCCTGAACGTTCTTTGCGATATCTTGATTTCTCTCCTCTTTTCTCTTCTTTCTTCTCCTCTCCAAGCCCTAGCATAAATTCTAATTTTCTAAACTGAATAAAGTCTTGTTTTATCCCAATTAATTCCTAAAAACTAAATAGGCAAATTAGGTAAGGAAAAGACAAGTTTACCCTTCCAAAACCCGGATTAAACTTTCCTTAATCTAACAGCCCAACTTCCAAAGGGGATAACTTACTCATACGGACTCAGAATCGCGCAAACTCGGTGGCGTTGGAAAGATCATTCCAAGAGATTTCCAACCATATCTGGAACTACACCTAAATCATCATGAGCTAGGAGTTATGGTCGTTTGAAGTTGACCAAAAACTCACATCAACTTACTTGAAATTTTCTAGATTTCCTTATACTTTCCAAAAATGACTATTTCCAGATTTTAAACTTCTTTCTAGTTGCGAGATGTTACAGCAACATACCGTCTTCCAATATCAATCATCATTAGATATGAAAGAACTCATCACAAGTAGATACACAACACAATTCAATGGTCCTCTCACGAAACCTAATTCAATGGTCCTCTCATGGAACCCAAACCCAAATAGTTAGCATGGCGAAACGTGGCAATCCGATCCCATATTTATGCCAAAATGTGGCAATCCGATCCCATATTTATGTCGGATCGTGGCAATCCGATCCAAGTTAGTTATGCCGGAATGTGGCAGCCTATCCCATGTTTATGTTGGAACTTGGCAATCCGATCCAAGTTAGTTATGTCGGAACGTGGAAGTCGATCCCATTCAACAAACCACAATCACAATCACAATGTATCTTCTCACAATCATACAACAAAAGGTGATTCATGGCATACAATTATTCAATTATCCTCATTTACAACAAGTGTGATCAATAATGCAACATTTGCATACATATATGTATCATAATGAAGCAAGAACAAACATACATCACACAATCATAGAATCACAACCATCACATACCTCGAATCCAAGCTTGAATCCCCTAAGACACTTGAATCTTCCCTTTCCGAATTCTTTCTGCTTGTTCTAGGTCTACAAACAACAATTTATATGCAAGGATCAACAATCAAAGGTCTAATTATCTGGATTATAACAAACCCAATAACCCTAGACCAAACCCAAGATCCTAATACCCAATTTAGGATTTTTCCACCATACAATCTATAACAAAACCCTCCCCCATAAATATTCACCCATTCTATTACATTATACGGATCAAAAAATGGATTCGGGGAGTGAAAATCTTACCTTTAGCCTCAAGAATGGTGAAAAATGAGTAAGAGTTGCATGGGGGTAGCTCCTTAGCTCAAAAAGTCGAAAAGTACATAATGAAGTCGTTTAAGGGTTTATTGACGACTTTAGTTTGCGTAGGTCCTGCCATAACGGCCACTACCCTGCCACAGCGGTCCCGCCAAAGCTGCAAAACCCAGTGCCAAAGCGGTATTCTCGAGACAGAGAGTTATTTCAAGAATTATAAAATTCTCATTTCACAACACACTTGTAACCCACGATGCTCAGTAAATACCTTTTACGCTAAGATCGATTTCAGGAGCTCTACTCGCTCGAATTCAATTCTGTAAAGTCGTACGGAATCCTTAACGAGTTATCTAACTACTCATGTAATCAAAATAAAAAATGATTCACCCAGTTGTTACCAGATTTCCGTACACCTTAAAGACTCCGATTTCGTCCAAATCTGGACTAGGCTAGGAAATTTCAACTTAATACGAAAAAATTTTCTGACCCCAATTCTTTCTCCATTGACTTTTCCATAACGACGGAAATGATGTCATTACATGCTTGGAACGTTGAAAGATTTTGTAATGTGCTTTGTTTAAATTAAGTTAGTTTTCTTTGCTTTCTTCTTTTTTCTATTGGCTCTGAGGGAAATATATATTTGTCCCCTTTGTTTGCTTTGATTAGTTCTCCTCACGAATGGATCACTAAGAGTAATTTTAATTTTGGATCTGATTTCAATTCAGAAAATGAAGATTTCAGAAGAAGAAATTGCTTTTAGCGTCACTTCACACCTTTCAACTCCTCGATTCTCTTCAGATATACAATAAGAAGCTAACCCTTTTGTCTCGGAAAGACTTGTTACTAAATTGTATTCTTTGGAGAGCAGGATTTCAACATTGCAAAATATGTTGATTGATTTGGACAAAAGAATGGAGGATCTATCCAAGTCGGTGTATGACAGTTTGAACCTGTTTTTCTTTGGTGGGGCTATTTTTTTTTTTACTCAGAGGATACTAACTTGAAGCGAGGGATTAAAAATCTTAGCATTGACACTTTTGGCTTCTATTTTCAACTTAATTCGTGATAAATTAGTAACAACGAAACTCTCTAACCCTCAAAGGTTGAATGCTTCTCACTTGAATACTTATGAGAATTTAGTTAGTGAGGCTATAGTTTTAAGGGAATTGGAACAAGCAAATGCCGATGTCGTAGATGGGGTTGGGAATTTGATTTTGGAGGGGAGTGTAAGGAGGACTCAATTCTTCCAACGGATAGAGGACATTGTTGATACTAATTGTGTGCATTGTTCCAAAAGATGACAGAGTTGAAAAATATTGTTTGGTGTGACGGTATTCATCCACGTTCTTACCTTACTCTCTCTTACTCTAGAGTTGCGATGTGGTAACTTTTTTTATATTTAATGTTTTTCATATCACTATTTTTTTAGTTAAGATTATTCTATTCTAACTCTTAATTTATTTTTGTTCATGTGTTATTTGATTGAAACTTCGAAAAGATTCGGAGTATTTTGAAAGTTTTTACTTGATCGCATAACATCCAACAAAAGACATATTATACCTAGTTTAATGTTTTGGGTTATTTGGATTTTCTTTTGTTCAAGAGTTGTGTTGCAATTGTATCTAGTTTAATGTTTTGGGTTGTTTGAATTTTCTTTTGTTCAAGAGTTATGTTGCAATTGTATCTAGTTTAATGGTTTGAATTGTTTGGATTTTCTTTTGTTCAAGTGTTATGTTGTAATAGAGTGTTTTACATATAATTTGTCAAAACTGTCTTTTGATGTGAAATAATGCCCAACTTTTTGTTCTCACAGAATTTCAATAAGATTTGGTTTTACACTTTAGATCTTCATCGAGATAGATAAAACATATATGCAAGGAGAAATGATGTTGACAACGACTTTAATAAAACTAGTTGCATATTGACATCAAATGCAATTTGTATATAAAAGAAGTTTTGAAAGAAATTCAACATTTATCATCATCAACATCATATACCTTAACATTAGAGAAGACGGTGGGCTTAATATAGTATCCCTTTTTACCAAATTGCTCACCGCCAGTTTCAAGAGTAGTTCCACTATCAACACTAGATTAATGTACTTCATGATCTTAGTGCACTTTGTTTTCCTCTTGAATTAATACACCCTTTTCTGTACATATGCATTGTCTCCCGTTGCATTTATTTCGTTTAGCAAAATCCAACACTCTTTGAGTCAGCCCCATTACTATTTGAATGAAAGAAAGCCGATGAACAAAGTTGGAAGCAAATGTACACGTGGAAGGGAGGCTAAAATGCAGGGATCAAATTGGGCCTTTCATAAAATTTCCAGCAATAACGGTCCAAAAGCAATAAACAATAAGCTCAAGAGGAATGAAAATTGGCTATGACCCATTTTATTTGAGCTAAATTCATTTTAGAAATTAGGACAGGAAATAATTTAGGTCAAAAGCCCAAAATCAATAGAAGTAGGCCTAAATATTGACCTAGGCAAATAGAAATCGGACTTGGACCCAATATTTATTTCTTTTTATTGTATTTACTATATTTAAATCTTATTTGTTTGATTTGATATTACTTTGATTAATCTTAATTAAATCTCTTAAGAATGAATCATTGTTGTTATAATAATTTGAATTATTTTACTTAATTACCTTTCTTTATTTTGTCATTTTGACAAAAATCCACCCTTTCTAAAAAAAAATTATTTCAAATGTTTAAGTTCACTTATTTTCAAGTGATTGCATTAAGATGCTTTCTTTACTTATTAATTATTTTTCTCAAAAGTTAATCAAATAATCGCGTGTTAGCAGACATTTTCAGTGCCTTAAAAATCTTCTTCAAAATATAAATAAGAATCTCATACCCTTTTTCACTAAACTTTTAACGCTTCATTCTGATAAAAGTTTTGAAAGTTAAATTTTCTAATTTTCTTTTAAAATATTAAGTGGTTACTCCTTTAAAAAATTATTTTTCTTTTAAAATTGAATCAACTTTAAAAATCAATTATTTCTTAACACGACACTTGTTACTTAAAACTTTGAGAGATTTTGTCTACTTTATATGCTTAGTTTAAATTAAGTTAGTTTTCTTTGCTCTTTTTTTTCTTCTAATGGCTCTAAGGAAATATATATAAGTCCCTTTTGTATGCTTTGATTAGTTCTCCATGCGAATCAATCATTAAGAGTAATTTTAATTTTGAATCTGATTTCAATTCAGAAAATGAAAATTTCAAAAGAAGAAATTGTTCTTAGATTTGGTACTGTCACTTCACACCTTTCAACTCCTCGATTCTCTTCAGATATACAACAATCCGCTGACCCCTATGTCTTGTAAAAAATATTAGTAAGTTGTATTCTGTGGAGAACAATATTTCAAAGTTGCAAAATACGTTGATTGATCTGGACAAACGAATGGAGGATATATCCAATCAATGTACAACAGTTTGAACCTGTTTTTGTTTGTTGGGGTAACTTTTTTTTTAAAATCAGAGTATACTAACTTGCAACAAGAGATTAAAAATCTTAGGATTAATATTTTGGACTTCTCTTTTCAACTTAATTCGTGTTAAAAAATAAATAACAACAAAACTCTTTGACCTGCAAAGGTTGAATATTTTTCACTTGAATACTTATGAGCATTTAATTAGCGAGACTATAATTTTAAGGGAATTGGAACTAGCAAATGCCGATGTTGATGCTGTGAATGGGGTTGAGAATTTGATTTTGGAACGGAGTGTGCCCTTACGGGTAGAGAACATTATTGAATCGAATTGTGCACATATATTTGTTCCAAAAGCCGAAAGAGCTGAAAGAATATTATTTGGTGTGACGGTGTTCATCCAAGTTCTTACCTTATTCTTTTTTACTCTAGTGTTGCGATGTGATAGGTTTTTTATATTTTATGTTTTTTTATATTCTATTCTAACTCTTAATTTGTTTTTGTTCAGGTGTTATTTGATTGAAACTTCAAAAAGATTCTGAGTATTTTGAAAGTTTTTATCTTTGATCGCATAGTCCTAAAAAAATATATTGTAGCTTTTAACATTTTGGGTTGTTTGAATTTTCTTTTGTTCGAGTTCTATTGCAATTGTATCTAGTTAAATATTTTGGGTTGTTTGAATTTTCTTTTGTTCAAGAGTTATGTTGCAATTGTACCTAGTTTAACGTTTTGGGTTATTTGGGTTTTCTTTTGTTCAAGAGTTATTTTGCAATTGTATCTAGTTTAACTGTTTGGGTGTTTGGACTTTCATTTGTTCAAGAGTTATGTTACAATAGAGTGTTTTTATTTGCATATAGTATTTTACATATATGGTGTGTTTGGTATGAAATAAAATGTTTTCTTAGAAAACAAGTGGATTTCTTACTATTTTCTCATGTTTGGTTGGTGAGTAGAAAATATTTTTTAGTATTTGGTAGGTGAATGAAAAACATTTTTCAGATTTTTTTTATTTTTTGGCAAGAGAGTAGAAAATACTTTTTAGGGAAATTATTTCTGACCCGGAAGCCAATTTTGATGATTGATCTAAGACATGTTCTCGACATCCGAACTAGGATATTACCCCGATGACCGATCTCAAAATCCGACCCTGAGATTTGACCCAGGATATGATCCCGACTTCCGATTTGAAACCCAACATTCGAACTAGGACGGAATATCCGACCCAAGACCTGACCCCGATACCCAAACTTAACATGATCGACTAATTCAGGATTTGACTTCGACACTTGAATCGAGACCCAACTTCAAAATCAGGACCCGACAATCATTAACCGATGCAAGACCCAAAATTCAACTTTTAAATCGAAATTTTGATCCCAACTTTCGAATCGGGATCCAACCACACCCGACTCAGAACTTAACTTTACTAGGATTTTTTTTTTTTTAAAAATAAAAGTTCAAATTTGAATTTATTTGTGTGTGTGTGGAGGGGGGGCTGGTAGGGGGTCGGGTAGTGTGGGGTAAAAAATAAAATTTATAAATTTGTAAATACTTTTCAAAAACAACTTTTAAAAAAATTAGGGGGGGGGGGGCTAGTACGTGGTTCGGGGTAGGAGTGTTGGCGGCGTGGTCTATCGGGGCTAGACTAGGGTGGGGTAAAAAATAAAATTCTAAAATTTGTAAATGTTTTTCAAAAACAACTTTTTTAAAAAAAAAAATTGTAAGGTGGGGTGGTAGGAGGGTCGGTCGGGATGGGGTTAAAAAAATACAAATTTTAAATTTTAAAATATTCTTTTAAAAAAACTTTAAAATATTTTTTTGGGGTTGTTAGGGGGTCGGGGTAAAAATTAAAAGAATTATTGACTCACTTGATATAACATAGTTCGGAGTATAAAGGCAAACTAGAATCCACCCATATTTTTTTTTTTAAAAAGAAATCCTGATATTAAATTTTAACCCCAAAATATAATAGTGTAAAATTTGATCAATTTTAAATAGTTGTGAGGTTTTTTTTCTTTTCTCCAAAAGCACACAACACAACATATAATGTTTGCTTAATCTCACGTTGACTAGCTATAAACATACCTACACAATAAACAATAGACAATACACATACACACTATTATCAATAACAACAAAAAAAAGTCACACACACAAAATATGATCTTTGTTGGAGTTGAGGTTGACTACTTTAAACTCACAAAAATGCACATAATTCAAAATATAATCTTTGCTTCAACTCATGCTGACTAAGTTTAAACACACACAAATACACAAACACATAACACATAGACACACAAGAAATTACTATCAAAACTATGCAGGAGGATTGGTTTCTTAGGCCTATAAGAAACCTTCTTTCCTTGTTGATTAGAAACACACAATCCACATAACAAACAAAGCACGAACAACAAGAAGAGAGCAAGAAAAATATGGCAGATAAGGAAGGCAAAGGAAAGGGAAAAACAGAGAAAATTGAAGAAAGCAAAAATGGCGTATTTCCATTCACTCCCAAAAAAGGAAGTATAATTCCTAAAGAGAAGAAACATGTTTCCACCATGATGGGTGAGAAAATTGGTCACTCTTGTTTCCCTTGTCAAGAATAGCAAAAACAAGATCAACCATCATGATACTTAACGATACGAACTATAAAATATTTTCCGTCATACCAAACACGCTAATAACACTATTCTTTCCAAACATCACACACATATTTGTAATATGTCTCTTGTAATATCTCTTTTTTATTTGTACTAAGGTGTCTAGGAGGTCCCCACTATACTTCAATGTTCAGTATTGTATTTGCATATGCCTTTGTGTTTTTTTTAATTCCGCCACTTTATTTTTGTTTTCCGTACGTTACATCTCTTTCAACTTGTGCAAAAAGTCAATTTGATCTCATTTTATATGATAGAGTTAATTAGTTGAACATGAATATTAAAATGTTCATTTAATCGTTATATTGGGACTTGGGAAGAAAATGTTAAAATGATGATTGAAAAAATAGTTAAGACGGAAATAACAACAATATCAATAATAATTACATATTAATGAGATCTCACTATGTACGCAGACTTTAATTATTACTATCTCATGGATAATAGATGGAAATAATATAATATTATTTTTTTTAAAAAAAATTGTGTAATTAATAAATTTATATTGCGAAAGTTATTAAAAGAACATTATTAGTAGAACAATAATTAACTTGTTAAGTAGTTCTTAAAGTAAAACAATATCATGTAAACTAAGATAAAGGAAAAATTAATAATTTAAAATGGCCAATAGAAAATAGTACTAATATTGATTATTGACAAGATTTCACACTCATACTGCCCAAACAAACACACATCAATACACACAACACGTAAGTGTGGTCATCTACACATCACACACACACAAATATATGGACAAAATTAGTTAAATTATATTTTCTTATATTAATAAATAATTAGGTTAGAACTTAATTATAAAAAATAAGAGAGGTAAGCATTAAGTTAAAAAAACAATACACCCTCCATTCCTATTTATATATCGTCCCCTTACTAAAAATAGATGGCCCTTAATTTTTGTCATTTCACAAAATCAATGCATAAATGACACTATTCTTCCTATTTTACCTTTGAGAGTTGTTAGCTCTGAAAGTATGAATTTGACCGACATAAGAAAACTAAATGATTGATTTATGTTCATTGGTCAATTTAATTAATCAAAATATATTACTTTATGTTCATTTATTTAAAACTTGATTTCAAGAAAATACTAAATAAGGGTACAATGGTAAACTTACATAGTTTATTAAGAGACGTGAAATCTAAAATTGTGACATATAAATAGAAACGGAGGATTAATAATTAAACTTGAGGGGAGATTTATGTAATTGTTTCTTTAGTTTTTTTAAATTAGCTATAATGGCTTTGTAGATAAAAAATACTAATTTGAGTGATTTTATTGATGCAAAACAAATGTAAGTGACTTTTGTAGAGCATTTGCTCCATTTGGGGTGACGCTCCCAACAAGATTTTCTCCATACCCAAGGCTGGAACCTGAGACTTCTGGTTAAGGTTGAAGCACCACAACCCATATTGGTATATTAAAATATAGTTAGTTATTACTGTTGTTTGATTTATTGGACCAATGGCTATTTCTATATAAAAAAAAAGTGTACTTGGAAGTTTGTAATAACATGTAATCTCAATCATTTATTTATAAAATGAACAGAAAGATCATATATGACTTATTAATATTGTGTCTTAGGATAATATGATACCTAATTTATGAACTATGATTTGCTCATTTAATATGATGGTGAGAATTTGAGGAACTAGTATTCCGTCTGTTTCATGACTAACTCGAATTGAATAAAGTAAACTAGAAACCGCACATGAAATTTCCAAAAAAAATAAAAAATAAAGTTACATATTTTAAAATTATACTAAAAATATAATAAATTATAATAATTAACAATTCAAAATATTTAATACCTATTTATAATAATGGTATCAAAGAAAACAATTTTTAACTTTTCCAATAGTAATTGTCACGTGAAATAAAACAGAGAAAATACTTTGTATAATATTATCATCTAGAGATGTGCACACTCGCATTAAGCATATGAATTTTGGGAATTGACCCCTCATTACGTTTTGGATAAAAAATTACCTCTGAAGTATTATCTCATTTTAAATAGTTCAACGGTAAAATAGATCCATTTTTTTGTTGTTTTGGAGACACTGTTAGAAGGAAAAAGTTTTTTCAGTTCATTTAAATAGTTAGAACCTAGAGGGTATTTTTGAGCCAAAAATATAATGACGAGAACCTTTTAACTAAAAAATTATAATGGAAGATAAATTTGACCGATTTTAATTAGTTCTTAGTTATATTGGCCCTTTACCCTTTTTCATTTTCCCAAAAGGTACACAACACAATATATATAATGTTTGCTTAATCTCACGTTGACTAGCTATAAACACACCTACACAATACACAATACACAAACACACTATTATCAACAACAATAGAAAAACCACACACGCAAAATATGATCTTTGGTGGAGTTGAGGTTGACTTATTTTAAATTAACAAAAATGCACATAAATCACAATATAATCTTTGCTTCAACTCATGCTGACTAAAGTTGAAGAATACACAAATACACAAAAACACATATTTAAGCACACACAAATACACAAAAACATAGACACACACACAAGAAATTACTATCAAAATTTGTGTATGAGAATTGATTTCTTAGGCCTATAAGAAGCCTCGTTACCTTGTTGGTTAGACACACACAATTCACATAGCAAACAAAGCAAGTACAACAAGAAGAGAGCAAAATATAGATGGCAGACAAGGAAAGCAAAGGGAAGGGAAAAGCAGAGAAAATCGGAGAAAGCAAAAATGGCGTATTTCCATTCAATCCTAAGAAAGGAAGTGTAATTCCTAAAGAGAAAAAACATGTTTCCACCATGATGGGTGAGAAAATTTGTCACTCTATTGTTTCCTTTGTCAAGAATAGCAAAAACAAGATCAACCATCATGAATGATACTTAACGATACGAACTAGAAATAGTTCCAAGAAAATATTTTCCGTCATACCAAACACACCAATATCACACTTGTAATATGTGTCTCATTTTTATTCTGTACTACTTTTTGTTATACTAAGGTATCTAGGAGGTCCCCTGTATACCACAATGTTCAGTATTGTATTTGTATATGCTTTTGTGTTATTGAATTCTACGTTATAGTTCAGATCTTCATCACAATAGATAAAACACATGATACACAAGGAGTGAATATAAGAGGAGAAATGACGTTGATAACGAATTTAATAAAACTAGTTGCCTATTGACATCAAATGCAGTTTGTATATAAAAGAAGTTTTGAAAGAAAACCAACATTTATCGTGATCAACATCATAAATATGATATCCGATTTCCGATTCGAGACCCGACTTTCGAACTATGGGATATCCAACCCAATACCTGCCTCCAATATCCGAACTTGAACACGATTGACTAATTCAGAATTTGACTCCGACTCGAATCAAGACCCAATTTCAAAAACAGGACCCGACAACCATTAACCAATGCAAGACCCAAAATTCGACTTTCAAATCCGAATTTCGACCCCAACTTCTGAATCGGGATCCAACCACACCCGACTCAGGACCTAACTTTCAAACTGAAATTTATTTTTACTTAATAAAAAAAAACAAAAGTTTACATTTTTTTTTGTGTGGGGGGTGGTAGGGAGTCGGGGTAGGGTGGGTTAGAAAATAAAATTTGAAAATTTGTAAATATTTTTCAAAAAAACAACTTTTTTAAAAAATAAAATAAAAATTGGGGGGGGGGGGGG